>NW_006159701.1:1405175-1407199 GCF_000334495.1 Tupaia belangeri chinensis | reverse complement strand
GCTGAACGTCAGCGCATTCACTAACAGTGGAGCTGGGCTCTGGCCCTAGGTTGATCTGACCCCAAAGACACACTTCTTTGCTTGAACCCTATAAATCTCATTCCAGTGGCCAGCCCAAAGTCCCAGAAACAGCCTCACTACAGCCCCTTTGGTGTTTTGCGATCCAGCTTCATGAAGGAAAGTGCAAACGAGTATTCAAAGGGCAGTTGGACTCTGCATTTGAACAAGGGCCTCCGTGGAACATTCTCCTCCTCTCCCACTTTCTTCCTCTTTTTCATTTCATGTGTCAGAAGTCACTAAGGACTTTTCTATGAGAAATAGGAATCAAGTGCAATTAGCAGGAAGAGGGAGGGTAGAGAAGATGGAAAGGCCACACCCATGCTGAGAGTTCCATTCTGATGACCTTTGCTATGAAACCCACTTGAGGGTTCCACAGGTCAAAAGTCACCTGTCTTCTACCCTCAGTCACCAGCTATAACTTCAAGTGCCCCTAGTGGAGGTCTGCACCATGGGCGTGTTGCAGAAATATTCTGTGGACCAGGTAGGAAAACTGGGAGACTGAGCCTAAGTGAACACCTTGTAAGAAAGGATTTGCAGGCAAAACCCAGAAAACAAGCCATCCTGTTCAGGAAACATCCTTGGGCCTTGGAAGGAGAAGAAAAGAAATGTAACATCATTTTCCTGAGGCCACAGAAGCACAAGGAGAATCCTTCAAACTTGGATAAGGTGGCCCCTGCCTGGGGCATCCAAAACTCCATGGAAAACAATGCCAATCTATAATGAAAATACTCTTTAAGTGAATCTAACAACAACACACACAAGAGACTAGAGGAAACAGCAAATCTGAGTCTTATTGAGCAATATCGAATTTGCTTTATTAATTCAAGAGAAGGAGAAAAGAAAATGACACCCAGGCTCTGCAATCTTAGCACGTCGTCACAATTAGTCCCCATGTGCATATCTTAGACAATAAGGAGCCTCTTCAAAAACAAGTTATACTTTATACTTATTCATGCCTTACAGCAAAATGGCCCAGAGAATCACGTGACCAGCATACGAATGTAGCAACAAGTCCCTTTCAAGTGTTTACAAATCCCATCACTCTCCTGCAAACAGAACTCCTTTGCAGGACTGAATTAGGTGAACAGTTCTCCATCCAACCTTACTGTACATTAGGCTCCATGTTAAAATGGAATTTACTGTGGAAGGTCACTTGTTTCCAAATGCACCGTCAGAATTGGCAATGCTCATTGGCTTCCCTCACTCCCTCCTTATGACTCAGAGTCTCAGAGTCAGATACACACGGTTATTAATGAACCTTCTGAAGTAGTACATCAGTCGACTTTAATTTGGTAGTGACCTGAAGTTAATTAAAAATATATGCTGCCTGGCCATCATCTGAAAATAACACTAAATGTCTTAAAAATTAAACACCCCCATCCACACCCACACACTACATGTAACCCTCCCCCCACCAACACACATGCAGTAAGTTCGAAGCCAGTGAAGAAGATAGGCTATGAAAGTGTGGTCTGGGATAAGAGGATAGTTCAATATATGCTCTTACGACATTTTTCCTGAAGGGTGTTGTATTGGAGATTGTAATCTTCAGAGGCAGGACCACTTTAGAAAAGCCAGCAAGCTGCTTGGTAGCTCTGAGGGGCTCTGTGTGTGTGTGTGTGTGTGTGTGTGTGTGTGTATGCCTGTTAGGCTTAGATTCAAAAAAGGTGGGGGGAGGGAGATCTGGACTCAGCTCAAGGCCACTAAGCCATTGTTGGGAAGAGACAGCTAATTAAGAAAGGCACGCTGTGGTAGAAACGATTTCAACCAGACTCTTCCCCCATCTTTCCCGGAGAGATTGTCCAGAACTGGAGTAAAAAAAGGGAGGGGGAGATCTTTAATGATATGCTTTGTTAAACAAAAGGTGGTGAATTATTTCCTTTGCTTTGGGACTCCACACTTAAAGGGAAGGGGGTGGGGGATAACATGCCTGATTTATGCTGAGGAGGGCACTCTAGGCCACC
>NW_006159701.1:1403186-1404460 GCF_000334495.1 Tupaia belangeri chinensis | reverse complement strand
GCAAGTGGGTGGTGCATAACATGCCTGATTTATGCTGAGGAGGGCACTCTAGTCCTCCGTGAAGTTGAGAGGAAAGAGACCCTGACCAAGGGCCCTTGGAGCTGAGAGCTGTCCGGGCCCTTGGTGCTGAAAACAGGTGTGTGCGCCGGGGGTCCAAAACTCCCCGGGGATAGTGAGTGCCGCCTGTCTTCCAACTTTGGGTCAAGACGGTCCAAATGACAGAGACGCGGCTCCAGGTGACCAGGATGCGCTGTCTGCCTTCAGCCTGGGCAGACCTTGCCGCTGCCTGCTTTTTGCCACGCGAGGAGCGCGTTTCTGGGAACCGGAGTTAGACCTTGTGAGAAGGCGAGGTCCGGTGGCCCAACCACACTCCCCGAAGTCCGGTAGCCTGCCCACATCCGCGCAGCCCTAGGGGTTAGCTTTGGAGGCGTTAGGCGTCGCACCCGTTTTCCAGTCCCCAACGCCCCCGCCTCCCGCCACAACTTTTCCTGGGGGACTTCTGCGGGGTGGAAAGAAGCTGCAGCTCCAGATCTGGAAAGAAGAGCTGCCATCCTCCGCTCAACTCGCTCAACTCGGACCCCTACCCTCCCACCCAGCAGGCACGTGGTCGATGGAACTAGCGCCCCTCCCCCATCCCAATTCCTCACTGGGATCAGAAGCGAAGCTGTCGGGAGAGAGAAGAGCGGACAATCCGCTGAGGTTCGAAAAGGCCCCAAACATCTCTTCTCCCTCCCCTGCCAAGTTCTGAGAGCCCCGAGCCCCCTCCACCGGCCTCCCTCACTCCACCAATCTCCGATGAAAGCCACACCCAAGTTCTGTTTCCTGAAGCTACGTTGGGATTCATCCTGGGACCCTGTCCCTCGGGGCATCCCGAACCAGCTGAGACAAGGGGTCCTGGGGTAGGGGCGAACCGCACTAGGATGCACCCCCCGACCCCCCCGCAACCCCAGACGCGCTGTTTGACTCTAGTCCTCAGTTGCAGGGTGGGTCAGCTGCTCCCCTTCCTGCCCTCTGCCCGGGAGGGAGAGAATTCTCTGGCATGCAGCCCCTGGTGCAATTGCAGAGAGCTCTGGAAATCTGGGGTTTGGAGACGACCCCACTGTGAGGAGATCCTCTGGAGCTGCCAAGGGGAGTCAGCCCCACAGCCGGGGAAGCCAGAAAGCGAGCCCGCAGCCGAGGCAGGGAAGCACTGGAGTCCTTCAGACACATCCTCGCCTCCACACTCGCATCAGCCCAGACCAGGGGACGTGGTTTCCAGCCCCGAATTCCCGCAG
>NW_006159701.1:1401379-1402784 GCF_000334495.1 Tupaia belangeri chinensis | reverse complement strand
GGCGGGCGGGCAGCGACGGAGAGGGGCCGCGGCGCCAGGGGTGCCAGCCTCCTCTGGCCGCCCGCCCGTTGGCCCTGCAAAGTTTAACGCCAATTCCCCTTGCGTCCTGTGGGCCGAGCGTGCCCCCTCTCTGCTGATGCTCAGGGCAGCCCTGCCTGGCGAGGGAAGGCCAGAGCGCCCTGACCATTTTCCAGACCTAGCGATGGAGGCCTCAAAACCAAGCCTGTGAGCATTCACTGCCCCGCTTTCCCAAGGGATCCCAGTTCCAGTTCCCTCCAAGCCCCTCTGGACCCAACCAGGCCTCCTCCCGCGGTGCCCCGTGTTTCCAAAGTGAGTTCCCATAACCTAGAAAGAAAGTCTCAAACTCAGCGGAGCCACGATAGCTGGGAATTTCCATGGAACACTACGCGTGGCTGCAAAATTGCTCATCCAACACCTGGAAGTTCTGGACCCTGCTGCAGGCCAGCCAGAAACCCTGTTCTAATGTGACCCCACCTCCCATATCCCCATTGTCCACAGAGCATGGGAGCCTGCAAGGCTCCCTGCTAGATCTGCCCAGGCCTCATTCCCCCATGGAGCTGAACTCTAGGCCCTCCCTCTGCGGTACTCTGGTCTGGTCTTGAATCTAAGCAACTTTTTCTTTTTTTTCTCCACAAATAGAGGCAGAGGGGGACAAGGGATAGGGACAGGTGTGGCTAGGAGCTAGGTGGTGGTACTGGCGGGGTTGGGGGTTGGGAGGTTGAGGGAGGTCAAGCCTGGGCACATTGGGGACTTACTGCCTGGCACTGCCAAGCCCTGGCAAACCCAATGGCTTCTGGCCTCTCACCTCAATTTAGAAGGCCCCCTTGCAACATTACACACTACAGTCTGAACAGGCACAGCCAGCAGATGGGGTGAAGGTTGAAGGTAGCAACAGAGGGGAATCTGTTATTAGCAGAGCCAGCCCAAGTCTCTAGAAAGAATGGGTAGGGAGGTGAATGCTGGTAAGGGAGGACAGGAGCGGATAGGGGAGGCTCTGGGCCAGCAGCTCCAAGCTCTCTATGCCTTCACTCATGCAAGGAATGCTCTTTTGCAGGCCATTCCCTATAGGTCCAGACCTGTGTCAGGTCTTAGGAAACAGACAGCCCCCCAATAAAACCGGATCCTCGGCTGCTAGAAGTTTTCATTCCTGGCAATAAAGCCAATCAATTTTTGTAAAAAGGGAGGCTGAGGCAGAGGTTCAGATTTCTTGGGGGAAGAGGATGCACTCCATTGGTCTTTGCAGGAGGCAGGCAGCCCTGTGGACAGTGGCCTTGCCTTCTGCTCACCACCACAAGAGAGCTCAGAGTCTGCACCATTCCAGCGCACCCTGGCTGCTCCATGGCACTTGTTGAATGGAAACATAAAGAAGCAAGGAAGATAGACA
>NW_006159701.1:1399296-1401348 GCF_000334495.1 Tupaia belangeri chinensis | reverse complement strand
GGAAAGAGGAGAAAGTTAGCGAGAGGAAAACAGCGATAAGGACCAGCTGCGCACTTGGAGGCGAGGAGAGGAATGTTCACAAGCATCTACTGTTTGCCAGGGGCTCTACTGTATCCATGCACACATTCTCCTATGATTTCCTAGTGGTCCTGACAGTGAGTGTGGTTGTCTCCTTCCATCGGATAATGTCTGACCCCAGACAGGGTCCCCACCTGGCTGAGAACACTAGGTCAGGAACCGGTAGGACAGACCAGACTCAAAGCCAAGTCTGAGTAAGAGGATAATCCGTGTCATCGCAGCACATTCCTTCCAGCATTTTGGCGACTGTCTCTGTGCTAGTATTTGGTGGGTATTCCCTGGCTCTTTAATACCTTCTTACTCCCAGTAGCCACAATGACTAAATGTCTGTTGGGAAGGTCTCTCTTCTCGGCCAGAGCACTGAGTTACTAGCTAGTCATTGCTTGTGTGTGTGCAGGTAGGTGTCTTATGAGAAAGAAACGCTGCCATAAACCATGAACCCACCCGACCTGGGGTCAGGGGATTTACTCTGCATTGGCTGGCTGAAACACAGCACCAAGAAAAGCCCTGAGAGAATGGGCACAGGCCTGGTCAGCCGAGATCGTGATGTAACGGGATTATCTAGGAACAATGTCAGGCCTCCCCCCCACCCTTAGACTTTTGCTATTAGGGCATGTGCACTTGTCAGAGAGAGACAGAGACAGTGAGAGGGAGTGAGAAATCACCCTCACCTGGGGCGGGGGATGGCCACCCAGCAATCCCTTCTTCTTCATTTTCCTCTTGGTATTTTGGATACACATGCACACATACCTGGCATGATTTTCAAGCTACCAGGTCCAGAACTTGAACTGTGGTTAACCATGCCATGTGCAGAGTCTAGTGCCTTAGCCACCATGCCACCTGCTGGCCCCAACATTTTTTTTTCCTTTGCAAGAAGAAATACCACAGTAGGAATAGACTCCTGTGAGGGAGCAATACAGCTTGCAGACAACTCTTCCCCCATCACAATTTTATACCTATTTTATGGGTGAGAAAATGGAGGTTTGAGGAGGCAAAGTGACTTGCTCAGTATCACAAACTTGTTTGACGTCTTGCCCAGGCTTATGCTCTCTCTACCACCACAGGCTCTTCTGGCCTAGGTTCTGTGGTTGAATGAATTTCCTGTTACTTGCTGCTGCCCTCGGGGAGAACCTCAACTTCTCTGCAGGGTAGATGACATGGGCTCACAATTCTGTGCACCTTATAAGTTGTCCTGTGATGCATCAGCTCTTACATGGTAAGAATTAGTCCACTGGAGACAAGGGATTAAGGCCTAGCCTCACCTCTTCCTTGTAATGTGATAAGAGCAAGTTGCTTAACCTCTCTGAGTTTTATCTTCCTGTTTGAGGAGTAGGGATATAAATAACACTTTTCACATGGAGCTATTGAACCAAGTGGATAATAATAGCTTTGTGGCATCAGGGATACAAGAGAACTTATTTCATAAGGCTATCAAGAGGATCCCTTGAGCTGAGAAACTAAAACATGTAACCCGGTTTTTGGCACACAATTGGAGAAATCATGGCCATCATCATAATGATCCAGGATGTAAGAGAAACATTCATTTTCACTGGCAAGTGTTGGGGATGAAAGAGGGGGCATTGGGGTGGGAGTCCTGAGTGCTGATTCCTCTTCTGCTGACTTGCTGTGTGATCTTATTTCATCCATCCCTCCATTCACCTAGCTATCCAACCACTCACATACGCATCCACTCACTTTTCCATTCATCCATTCACTCATCCATCCACACATCCATCCATCCATCCATCCATCCATCCACCCATCCACAAATCCATCCATTCACCTAGCTATCCAACCACTCATGTACTCATTCACTCACTTTTCCATCCATCCATCCATTCATCCATCCATCCATCCATCCATCCTTTCACCTAGATATCCAATGACTTATGTACTCATCCACTCACTTTTCCTTCCATCCATCCATTCATCCATTCATCCATCCATCCATCCATCCATCCATCCACCTAGTTA
>NW_006159701.1:1398377-1399140 GCF_000334495.1 Tupaia belangeri chinensis | reverse complement strand
GCCAGCCTCCATATCTTCTTTTCTAGGGCTGGCAGTCTAGTGAAGTCTGGCAACATAAAGGACAAAAGTCCTTCTAAGATTAAAGTACTTTACTAGGGGAGGCAGTATATTAGAGTGGTTAAAAGCCTGGGCTTTGAAACCACAAACCTCAAGTTGAATGGTTTCTCTCCTACTAAAAGCTGTGTGACCTTGACCAACCAACTTAACCTCCTTGAAACTATTTTGACAAAAGACTGCCATTTAAGATTAAATGGGACGATTATTATGAAGCACTTAAGAGAGTGCACAGAGCACACAGTAAACCCCACACCTATCTGTCTGTTCATTTATCCATCAATCCACCCATCCACCCACCCATCCATCCTTTCAACAAATGTTTTTCCCAACACCTATTAGGGCCTAGGCTCTGTCCTTGGCACTGGTGATACAACAGTGAACAAGACAAAGTTCCTGCTCTCCGGAGTGTACCTTGTACAGATGAGAGGTACACAATAAAAGTGTTTAATAAGTAAGAATTTCAGAGAGCTCTAAGTTATATGAGGAAGATACCTTGAGAATAAAATGCACAACCAGAGTCAGAGGGAGGCAGCTGGAACTCCAGGCTCTCTGCAGTGGGTTACTGAATGCTGTCTCAGGTAGACAAGACACTTTTAATAGCCCCCTGCCCTCCCTGTCCTCAGAGTTTCTGGCTGGGTTTGTGTCCCCAGAGGGCTCTCCCCACCCCATCCTGGCTGCTGAGCTCAGGGAGGCTAACCTGGGCCAG
>NW_006159701.1:1339007-1398231 GCF_000334495.1 Tupaia belangeri chinensis | reverse complement strand
CATCCATCCATCCATCCATCCATCCATCCATCCATCCATCCATCCATCCATCCATCCATCCATCCATCCATCCATCCATCCATCCATCCATCCATCCATCCATCCATCCATCCATCCATCCATCCATCCATCCATCCATCCATCCATCCATCCATCCATCCATCCACACATCCATCCATCCATCCATCCATCCATCCACCCATCCACAAATCCATCCATTCACCTAGCTATCCAACCACTCATGTACTCATTCACTCACTTTTCCATCCATCCATCCATTCATCCATCCATCCATCCATCCATCCTTTCACCTAGATATCCAATGACTTATGTACTCATCCACTCACTTTTCCTTCCATCCATCCATTCATCCATTCATCCATCCATCCATCCATCCATCCATCCACCTAGTTATCCAACCACTTACCTATTCATCCACTCACTTCTCCATTCATCCATCCATCCCTCTATCCAGCCATCCATTTATCTACTTATCCACCCACCTAAGCGTCCATTTATCCATCCACTTACATACAAATATTGTTTAAGCATCTTCTATTTATTATGTGGCTACTAGATGCCGCACTCTGTGTCAGATGCTGGAGACACAGCAGCCTCCATATCTTCTTTTCTAGGGCTGGCAGTCTAGTGAAGTCTGGCAACATAAAGGACAAAAGTCCTTCTAAGATTAAAGTACTTTACTAGGGGAGGCAGTATATTAGAGTGGTTAAAAGCCTGGGCTTTGAAACCACAAACCTCAAGTTGAATGGTTTCTCTCCTACTAAAAGCTGTGTGACCTTGACCAACCAACTTAACCTCCTTGAAACTATTTTGACAAAAGACTGCCATTTAAGATTAAATGGGACGATTATTATGAAGCACTTAAGAGAGTGCACAGAGCACACAGTAAACCCCACACCTATCTGTCTGTTCATTTATCCATCAATCCACCCATCCACCCACCCATCCATCCTTTCAACAAATGTTTTTCCCAACACCTATTAGGGCCTAGGCTCTGTCCTTGGCACTGGTGATACAACAGTGAACAAGACAAAGTTCCTGCTCTCCGGAGTGTACCTTGTACAGATGAGAGGTACACAATAAAAGTGTTTAATAAGTAAGAATTTCAGAGAGCTCTAAGTTATATGAGGAAGATACCTTGAGAATAAAATGCACAACCAGAGTCAGAGGGAGGCAGCTGGAACTCCAGGCTCTCTGCAGTGGGTTACTGAATGCTGTCTCAGGTAGACAAGACACTTTTAATAGCCCCCTGCTCCTCCCTGCTGCCCCACACTGCCTACTTGGGAGAAGGATGCAAAGCATCTTGTGCAAAACAAGATGATCTGAAAATAAAGGAGGTAAATTATTTTTGATGATCAGGGATGGCTCCTAGAATAGGAGACATCTAAGTGGAGGAGTGAGTGGTCAGGTGGAGGTAACCAGGTGCAGACTGGAGGAAAGCATGTTCTAGTTAGAGGAAACAGCAAATGCAGCATCCCGAGGCTGAACTAGAGCTGTTGCAGTTAATGGTAGCCATTGTCATCACGTTTCTCCGCTGCCAGTGTTTTGCCTGCTCGGATCATTCCTCAAGGGCTTGATTTTGAGTTCATCTGCCAGTCTACGCTCAGTGACTACTCTCTTGATCAAAGCACAATTCTTATTCCCTCCTCCACTCCACCCAAACCCAGCGGCACATATTCCCTTAGGAACATCTGGTCGTTGGGAAGAGTTTAATCACCAGGGGGAAAAAATAGAGAAAAATTCTTTTGTCTTGGAGCAAAAATAAAACACAAAAGAAGATATCTTAAAAGATGGGAGAGAGTGAAAAGAAAAATAAAAGTTCCAGGACTTTTTTTTTTTTTTTTTTTTTTTTTTTTTTTTTTTTTTAACATATCCCAGGAGGCAAATCCACCCTGGGTCTTGGAGGAGAAGGCAGAATATTCCATTCCTACCTCCATTGTCTGTTTTTATCTTATGTTTATAGCCACGGTGAGCCCGAGCAGCCCATGTGGGCAGCCTGTGGCCCTCACATCCCTCTGGTCAGATATTAACAAGGGAATGATCAACAGCAATGCAGCCGGCACCTTCCTGCGAGCCCACATCACCTGGAAAAGAAGCAATTATGTCTCTTTGGTTTCCTTGGAAATGCTTGGTCTGTCTGTACCACCTGCCCTGGCTCTTGAAAAATGCCCGAGCACAGCAGAGATTCAACAGGGAGACAATGCTTTTATTTTCAAACTGAAAGTTTACAGAATACAAAGCGAACCTCCGCGATGGATTTATGTCCTCCAGAGGCTTGTCTGGCCAGATGGGGAGGAAAATCTGTGTATCCTCGGGAACACAAAGAGAAGGACAAACATTTTGGATTGGATAAGGCCTCGTGCTCAAGTCCCTGCAAACCCAGCTGTAAGAGTCCCCTGACTAAGGACTGTATCTTGGACCTCAAAGGTGAGAATAAAATCAATTAAAGATATTGTGTGTACTTCTATACTCCACTGGCATTATGCATTGTAATGGCATTTTTCAGATCATAAAGAACAGCCTGTGACAGCGTAGATACACACTCCTATGGGTTATTCTAGGATTTTTATGTGTAAGTACCCTGTGAGCACCGGTGTGCTTTGGAATCAGCTGGTTTATTTGGAGGTAGACCTGCCTGAGTTTGAGTCAAAGCTCCCTCCTAGATGGATCGTAATCCTTGAAGCCTCAGTTTTCTTGTCTGTTCAATGCAAGGCCTGTGAGTAATTATGTCATAGCTTACTGTGGGGCTTAAAGAGTGGATACATGCTCATTGCTGCACTCAGCACCCAGCCTGTAGTAGATGCTTAATAAACAGGAACAATTATGATAGTGAGTGAAAAACAGAGCATGAGTGCTATAAAAAGCTGTTCTCTCCAAGGGTATATTCAGTGCATTTATGTGTGTCTAGACCTAGAAGCAAGTCTGGCTGGAGTTAAGGGTACAGAAGATACAGCATAAGTAAAGCTCTCAAGGCCACCAGGACTTGACCAATCGAACCCATTTTTCATGTGATTTGCCTCCCTAGGAATTAACCAAGACAGCATTGTTCTGCTCAATTCCAGAAACATTCTTTAGCTCACTGCCTTCCATGCAAACCTTGCTGCTCTTGTGAGTACAGAATATTGAAAAGGCCAGGCTGGGTCAGGTCCCTGCTGGTCGATATCCTGTCCTTTCTCCCAGCTACACGGTCAAAGCCCAGGCTCTGTGGCCAAGAGGACAGAGGAGGGAGGGAAATTTGAAAGAGGGTTGATGTCTGTGGACTGTCTGGGACTCAGAGGGAGAAGACGTGTACTCAAGAGCTGCAAGTCTGTGGTGGCTTTCCATGACCCCATACCATTCCCCAGAATGGAGCATCATCCAGCAAGGGCAGGAGCAGAGGTCAAGGAATTTCCCCTTAGAGGCGGTGTCACGGGTTGAGCTCAAAAGTCCATGGCACAGAGGGTGGAAGTCAGAAAATTCAGAGCCTCCAGCACTGATTCCTGAGTGACTTATATAAGTCCATTGCCCTCTCTGGTATTTTAATTCACCCACATGAAAAAGTAGAATAGTTTAAAAAGTGATACCCTAGTTCTGAAATTCAATGGTTCTATGATGTCGGCTTCTATAGACGACTGATAACAGGTTCTAGTACACTTTCCTGGTGAGAGTAAGAGCTCATTTTTCTTAAAGTTTTTTTTTTTTAAGAATTATTAATTTAATTTATTATTGTTATTATTATAATTTGCTACAGGGCATGTGCTCTCACTAGAGAGAGACAGAGAGAAGGAGAAAGAGAGAGAGAGAAAGTGAGAAAACAAGCTGCCAGATCCAAGACTCAAACTGTGGTCAGCCATGTGCAAGTCCAGCCCCTTAATCACCATGCCACCTGCCTGCCATAGGGCCTGTACACTTATAGGAAAGAGATAGGGAGAATAAAAGTGAGAAATCATCCCCAGGGGATTGCCACATTGCAAGCCCTTCTCCTCCATTCTTCTCTTGGGTTTTTGGGCATACAAACACATGTACCTGGCATGATTTTCAAGCTGCCGGGTCCAGAACTTGAACCATGGTCAGCCAAAGTGGGAATCCAGAGTCTTAACCACCACACTACCTGCTGGCCCCCAAAGCTACCTTTTTTTTTTTTTTTTTTTAGCAAGAGAGAGGGAGATTAAGAGAAAGATAGACCCTTGATAGTTTTTTGTTTTGTTTTGTTTTTTGAGAGAGATTTTTGCTAAAGGGTGCATGTGCTCACTGAAAAGACAGAAAGTGAGAAATCACCCCCTAGCGGGATGGTTATGTCATAATTTCATGTCCTTCATTCTCCTCTTGGGATTTGAGCACATATGTGCATGTGCCTGGCATGAATTATAAGTCACCAGGTTCAGGACTTGAACTATGGTCAACTATGTGGGAGTCTAGAAATGTAACCATTATGCAATCTGCTGGTCCCTCCTTGATAGATTCTTGATGCCTCAATCTACTCCTTCTTCATCCAGCATGTTCAGGACGGTCTCCAGATACAAACCCAGAACCTTCCCATGTGGGTCAGCCTCAGAGAGCGTGTTTTACCACTGTGCCACCAGCCAGCCTCTGAGACTAGAACTATTATAACCCAAACTCCCACTCTAGCCAATAGATCCCCCTTTTCTGGCCTCTGCTCTGTTTGACCTTATCTTGTTCCTCCCTTAATGAAGCTCTGGTTGCAAACATTCCAATCTTAGATCATTTGGGACAGCTTCTCTTGCCATTCCCCTGCCTGGAAGCCTTTCCTCCTAAGACGTTAACAGCTGCCTCTTTCTCATCCTGCTGTGGTCAGGTGCATAGCACCTCCTCAGAGAGGGCTTCTTTGGTTTCTCAGCACGTATCACTATCCAAAATGATCTTTCTTCTTTATTTATGTGTCTACAGGAGTATTGTCTGTGTTCTCCCACTAGATTCTAAGCTCCTCGCAGAGACCATTTTCAGCCCAGAGCACTGTAAGAGGTTTTCAATGAAGGCTTGTTACATTGTGAATGAATGAATGATTCTCCACTTTACAGATGTGTAAACAAATATTCAGAGGGGTGATGAAATTGACCAAGGGTCACCCATCAGGAAGATTCTAGACAGAACTAGAGCTGTCTGACCTTCGGCTTGAGCCTATAACCACTTGGCAACACGGCCTTTCAGATCCAGGAAAGGGTCATGCTTCCCGACAGTGATATTCTAAACCAGCGGGAGTTCCCAGCCGGAGACATGATCTAAGTACCAATGTCGGAATGTCTGCGAACATTTTCAGTCGTTTCAAGAAAAGACGACGCTAGCAGTACCATTAAAGCCCGCTGTTCTCCAGCCATTGCCGCCATCCCCACCTATTAAAATAATGGCATGAAAAATAAACAGCCTTTATGTACCATTTTATATAGCGCATGCATTGTTTGTTTCTCTTACGGTTACCATGGCAGTGATGTTCTCAGGATAACTTCAGGTTTCTACATGATGGAAAGAAATGGAATAAAATTGCTTGGGGGAAAATTGCCAAACAAAAGCTTTTCCTTCTCCAGATGCCCCACGCCCCAGCGTGCAACAGCGACTGTACCCTGAAGCCTGATGCACAGCAGAAAGGCAGTCTCTTAACCTACAGCCTCCCGTGGCTCCCCAGCGCCCATGGCAGGAGGGTCTTGGCATGCCTGTAGGGCCTCTACTATCTGACCTTTGCCTTCCTGTCATGTAGGAGGACACTTCAAAAACTTTGTGGGGAAAAAAATTAAAGTACAAACTTCTTTGGGTGCAAATTATTTTTGAAATCATGCATGACTTTTTGTAATATGTACTTTCTATAAGCTGTTGGAAGAACCCCTGGTAAGCCCACCTGTAGACAATCCCTACCCCTTTGTCCCTCTCTCTGGGTGTTTCAAAGCATTGCATATTTTCTGATGCTTTGGGAGGCTGCCTGGGTTACCTACACCTCTGCCAAGCCAGGTGTTCCTTGTGACTATGGTGTGACCCTGCAGCCCTTTCTGTACCCACTCCCTAATCTGGGTGAGATTGCTTTCCCTCCTGTCCCCATTATCCCCTCAAGCACTGTGCTCAGTCACTGTATGACCGCCCAGGCCCCAAGCCACAGGAGGGCAGGCATGGTGCTTTATTCAGTGTCTAACTAGGTGCTGGGAACCTAGTAGGTGCTTAGCAAATGTTCGTCAAATCAAATTAGGAAACAAAAAGCAGATGGTCTGAGAGGCTGCCCAGGGGCACAGTGTCTGTCTGAGTGTGTCCTCTTCTTTGGGAGTAAATGCGAGGATTTAAATCAAAACCCTGAACAGTGCTTCTCAATTTTGCTGGATCTTAGAATCACCTGAAGAGCTCTTAGAAAGTCCCATGTCCAAGTTGTGCCCCAAGTTAATGACTCTCCAAGAGTGGGTTCAGGCATCTGTATTCAAAAAATTCCCCTGGTGATTCTTTCCTTTCCTTTCCTTTCCTTTCTTTCTTTCTTTCTTTCTTTCTTTCTTTCTTTCTTTCTTTCTTTCTTTCTTTCTTTCTTTCTTTCTGTTTGTTCTAGAGTAATTGCCCTCACTGGAGAGAGAGAGAGAGACAGACAGACAGACAGACAGACAAAGCACCTCTCTAGGAGAGGTGGCCACACTGCATGTCTTTCTCCTCCATTCTCCTCTCTGTACATGTACATATTCCTTGTATTTTTCCAGCCTAGGATTTGAACCATGCTCTTGGCCATGTGAGTCCAGCCACCTTAACCACCATGCCACTACCTGGCCCTCCCCCAGTTACTTCTAGTGTGTAGTCTGTGTTCAGAGTCATGAGGCTCCAGGTTTCTTGGTCAGAGTCCTAACCATGGGTTTGGGCAAATATGTAGGGACCAAGGCCTCCTCAGTGGCTGAGTCTGCCTCAGAATACAAGGACCCCAAGCCAGGGCTGGACCAGAATCCTGCACCTAGTTAGAGTGATAAATTGCAACATCTGATATTGACTGTGCACACAGTAGGCACTTTCATAGATTGCACCCTAATCTCCACTTTACCCTGAGAAGGTGGCACTCAGAGGGGCCTCAAGAGTGGTGAGATGCCCCGAGTTCACATGGCAGAGACAGAATTCGAACCCAGGTTCACCTGTGTCCCACACCTATACAATTGACCACTTCCCCAGTGTAGGCAAGGTGGGCAGTAGGGAGGACCTAGAGGTGCTAGAAGTATCCTGTCCACCAGGGCAAACCCCAGTAACCCACTGCGGTTAGCCGGGAGTTCCACCTGTCTCTCTCTGGCTGAGATTATATATTTCCCTCCCTCTTAGTTCCCTGTTTTCCTGTTCTCTCTCATTTCTGCCTCCTTTTCCCTCTTCTCTCTCTCTTTCTCTCTCTTTCTCCTCTTCCTCTTCTCCCCTCCTCTCTTCTCTCCCAGTTCTTCCTGAGCAAAGGGTGGGTGGCAGAAGCAGCTGGAGCTGTCCAAGGCCCCTAATTAGAGCAGCTAGAGGATGAGGGTTTGGCAATTGCATGGCACCCTTCGAGGCAGCCGCCTTAGTGATTCTGAGCTTGGTCTGGGGCCTCAGGGAGGCAGCAGCCCCAGGGTGATGGCTCAGGGCTAGAGAAGGTGTGCTAGTGTTTCCCACATACTCCAGCACTGACTTGGCATCTTCATGTTTTCTCATTGATACTTATTGTGTACTTGCAAGTTTCAGCTCTCATTTTTACAACAGCCTGATAAACCGAGTCACCTGCAAATTTATTATTATTATTATTGTTTACTTTTTTCACATGCGAGAGAGAGAGAGAGAGAGAGAGAGCACTCCCCTTCCCAAATAGAGCATGATCATGCTACAATCTGCCTTCCTCCATTTCTCCATCCCATGCACCTGTGCTCATTGTGGTACTCAAGTCACCAGGGCCGGGGGTTAGAACCATTGTAAGCCATGTGGGATCCTGCTCCCTGTGTACACAGGGCTTAACTGCTGTGCTACAGGACCAGTCCCAGCTGCTGTTGTAATCATACTGGGACAGGTCATGCCGTGCTCACAAATATGCATCAAAACATCAGTAGCCTCAGATAAACAACAGTCTCTCTCTCATTCACAAAAATCCTGTGGGTGTTCAGCTGCTCTACAAGACAGCTGTCTTCCCTGTAGTGACTTGATCACCTAGGTCACATCCATCTTGTAGTTTTGTCATCTCTACATGGGGCTCCCTGGCCACTGCTCTTTAATTTCCTCCAGACAGACGTGCCATGGTTCTGCTCACAGGCTATTGGTCAGCATTAGTCACATGGCCTCACTCTAACCAGAAGGGAGGCTGGGAAATGCATGGAGCATCTGGAATATTTGATGAATTCTGCTGTCTCTTCCACAAACACAGATTGCAGGAACACTCCCCAGCAATTAAGGCCATGGGAGTGGAAAATCAGCCATAGGAGGAGCACAGAAAAGCCAACATGCCTTTGAGTGAAGGCTGGTGATTAGAAGCCTTGAGGCTCTTTATTTTATATTCTATTCTTGCCTGAGATATACCACCCCTAAGGACTGGATATTGGAGATGGGGAGTTGACATTGATTAAATGACGAGTTTCACGCCAGGAATAATCCACATCCCTCATTACATCCTCAACATCCCTTTGAAAGTTGTGCTCATTTTGTAAATGAGAAACACAGACGTAAGGAAATATAATCACTTGTCTGAGGCTGAAAAACTTATGAGTGGCATAGGTTGGAGGGATGTCTGAGTCCAAAGTCAGAATGTCTCCACTACACTGTGAAGTCTACCAGAGCTACGGTAGGCATTGCAAGGGTTTTCTCTTTACTGGATGAAAACAACAATGGTGAAAATGATGATGATGGTGATGGTGTGCATGATGGTGATGAAGGTGATAGTACCTCCTAATAATGTATTAAGGATCTTCAAAATATTCATGCACAATACACATTATTAAAGAAGTATGCATACATTGCAATTTTTGCATTGAAACAAATATGTGTTTTAATTCTGTTTTTACACAAATACTTCGAAGTCATCTTGTAGTACATGCTGAAAAATCTGTAAGATCATTAACCCTCCTAATCTTCCTATGAGATAGTTCAATGATTACCTCTATTGTACAGATGAGAAAAGCAAGGTTCAGAGAGGCAAAACATTCCTCCAAGATCAGGTAGTTAGTAAATCAATTGGTTGTTTTGTTTATATACCTCCAATCACCAGGTTTGACTAATTATTTTTCTTTAACCACTTTTATATAGGCGTTTCTTAGACATTTTCATGACTTGCACCTTTTTTTCAAGACAGTTCTTAAAAAGGAATGAGAATGAAGAACCAGTAGATGGTGTAGTGGTTCTGTCACTGGACTCTCACATGGCTGACTACAGTTCGAGTCCTGGACCCAGTGATTTGAAACTCACACTGGGCACATGTATGTGCATGCCCAAAATTCCCAGAGGAGAATGGAGAAGGGATTGGCATGGCCATCCTCCCCAGGGTGTGTGTGTGTGTGTGTATGTGTAATTTTTCGCTTTCTGTCTCACTGTCTCTTTCTGTCTCTCTAGTGAGCACACATGTCTTATAGCAAAAATCTCTCTTAAAAAAAAAGAAATAAGAATGATGTGGCCTGCCTCACCTAGGATATGGAAAGGAAACAGAAAAGCTCTGATTATGTTCCCTGTAAAAATATACATCCCCACCTCGCTGTCCTTAACAAAAGACAGATGCTAATTAGAGTTTTCACTAGCATTTATAGGCTCAGTTTTAATTATACCAGATTTATCTGAATTTACTGTAGCCCTCTGATTAACAGGGGAAGAAAATCAATAAGCATACCCAAAAATTTGGATGTGTTATATGGCTAATTCCAATTTTATATTATAATCATGTTTTAATGTGGGTCCTAATTACCATAATTAAGCTGCCTGTGACAGTGCTGGCTGGGACAGAAGCTGTTACTATTCTAAGATGACTTGTCAAAGGCTTTTCCCAGATTTTGGGTGCATTTTCTCATTTGGCGGGTTTGGGATGCTGTGGGGATATGAACAGCATGTGTGGAGGTGAAAGTCCCTAGAATCCTGTGCCTTCCCAGGAAAGCCTTGGATCTAAGATGAAAGCTAGAGCAGGTGCAATGCTCATGTCATTCACTTGAGCCTTCATCAAATATTTATTGAGCACTTACTATGTACCAGGTGCTGTGGTAAGCACTGAGAATACAGATGAACGTAGGGATGAACGTTTTCCTTCCACTCTTAATACATAATAGTCCCACACATAGGAGGAGTCTGTCATTCAACAACTAATTACATAAGTGGGAAATATCAGGGGATGTGAGGGTTATTATTGTCCTATGTACAGCTGGCATGATGGAGAAATTTGGGAGGGCTTCTCTGAGGAGGTAAGTTCTTAGCTGAACTGTGAAGTGGAAGGAGGCATGCCTTAACAGGAGATCACTCCTGGCCAAGGAAACAGTATTTGTAAAGGCCTGGAGTTGAAAACAGGCCAATGTGGACTATTATATAAAGCGAGTGAGTGGTGCTGGGAATGCTGGGGTTTGAGTGGGACCAGACCAGTAGGGGCTTACGGGGCCCTCGAAGAATCCTTAATGTCTGGCCACTTCAGGCTCCAAGCCTCTGAGACCCCTTTTCCTTTCTTCCTCCCCTCTTTCCTACCTCCCTCCCTTCCCCTTCTCTCCTCCTCCTTCCTTCCTGTCTTTTTTCCTTCCCTGTTTCTTTCCTTCCTCCTTTCTTTTTCTTTCCTCTTGCCTTCATTTTTCCCTCTTATCTATATGAAAATCATTCATTGAACACTATGTACCAGAATACCAGAACATAGGCTTCTAGCTCTTGGTTCTGTTTAAGGATTATTCAGTCATTAACTTTTTCAAGAGTTTTTTTTTTTCCCCCCAGAAATTTCAAGTACCAGATTTCCAAGGCCTTGCCTTGAACTCTATCCATTATTAAATGCTATTCTTTCAGCTACTGTCTCCAAAGGCTAACTATGTGTTAAGCATATAGCTCTGTTTATTAAATATTTAGTTATTCATCTATTCAAGTCATCCTAGCATGGGGGTCCCTCAGCAGCTGCCCCAAGGCAAGGATTTGAGTGTAAATAGCTGACTTGGGAGGTGCTCTCAGGAAATATCAGGAATGGCGTGGAGAGGTGAGAAAGAGAAGGGGGAGGAAGCCAAAGAGCCTGCTGTGGGCAGCTGAGGGCTCCGTCCTACTGGGAGACCCTCAGAGACAGTGTACGACCCATGTCTCAGATTTATCTGCTCAAGGGTGATGCAGTTGAGGCATATATACACCACCTTCAATCAGCTCCTGGTTCCAAGACTGTTGGAGGTCAGAAGCTAATTACCCAGGACTTCTGGGCTGCCATCCTTGTAGGCAGTAGATAAAACACCCAAGCAAAGAGATGCTACAGGCCAGGACTGGCATAGTGAAACAGTGAGGGTTGGAAGGAAAAGGGTGCACCTACCATAGCATCATTTAAACCACTACCTTGCACCAGGTATTTTCATTTCATTTAATGACACATATTTGTCAAATGAATATTTACCGGTCATGCACGTAAGGTCCCACCCCAGGCTGCTTACATTATCCACCCCAGAGTATATCACACACTCACTCTTCTGTATTCATTCATCAAATGTGCACTGGGCTCCATGCATGACAGACCCTTGGGATTTCAGCCTTCATCTCTTAGGCTCTAGGAAGCAAGACTGGTCTCTGTAGGGACAGTATGAAGAGGCTAGACAGATCACAGTTCACTCTCTGCTGTCTGGAGGTCCTGCCCAGATGGGAGTGGTCTCCTGAGGTCTGAGCAGTTATGGGGGAGGCCAGCCATGGTTGCTCTATTGTCTGTCCATGACCTATGGGAGGCCACGCAGCAGCTAGGCAGGTAGCCAGGTGTCAGTGGAGTCCCCTCCCTGGAGCCTGGTGCAGCTCCTGCAAATTTGGATAAGGACCAGGCTGGAAAGCTCAGGTTAACTCCTTCCTGTCTAAGAAAGAACACACAGGACTTTGGAGATCAGCTGCAAAGGATGTTCAACCACTAATCACTGATTCTCAACCTTTCATATTCCATAAGAACCACTTAGGAAGCGTGTTAATCAATGTGGGCCCCATTCTGGGTCTTTTTTTTTTTTTTTTAAAGAATTATTTAACTTTATTTATTTATTTTAATTTGACCAGTGAGGACAGAGTGGGGGCGGGGCAGGGGTAAGTGAGAGAGTAAGCTGTCAGGTCTGGGACTCGAAACACCGTCAACCACGTGGGAGTCCAGAGCCCCAACTACCATGCCACCTGCTGGCCCCTAGGTCTTCATTTTAACTAGTGTATAGGTGATTCTGAAGTGGATGAGCCAAAGGGCACACAGAGAGAAACACTACTTTAGCCTAGTAGCCATCTTTTACAGATAGGGACACTGAGGCCCAGGGAGAGATGCAAATTGCAGTAAACTGTAAACTAAGATCTGAGCCCATCAGCTTGCAAGCCAGAGCTACCCCTTGCTAGAAGAGAGGAGACTTCTAGAGCTCCCAGGTACTTGAGCATTTCAGGCACACTCTCTGTTATTGACAGGCACTAATGGTGGTAATGAACTAAGGAGACCTGAGTTCACCCAATAATTGCAGGTGAGGCTAAAAGAGTAAATATGATCCTCGTTAATGTAAAGCAACCTCCTCTGTAGAGATCTTACAGGAAGCTTTAAGCCCAGGCAGAGGCCAATCACATCCATTCAAGCTTTGTTTATTTATTCATTTAGCTTTCAGAAAAAAAATTCATAATATATAAAACACATAGAGGGAAAGAAATTAAAGCTATAAGTCCCCAATGCAATGTATATATATTTGAGTAAGATGTGATGCATGTATACACAGACTATATCTCTCTGTCCACAGTACATGGTTACCTGAATGGGGTGAGGAAAAGATGGACGAACACATACAGTCTAATGTTAATTGGATGCAGAGTGTAAAATTCTACACAGACATTCCTGCGGAAGTATAAAAATAAAACAAGTAGATATGCAAGTTCTTAAAATAAGAAACTAAAAGGAATTGCCAAGTAATTAAATTGGTTCCTCCCAACACACTACTTCTTGCACACACACACGCACACACGTAAAGAAAGGAAATTGAAGAGAAAGAAATATGAGAATGTAACTGTAAGAAAGTGTGGGAAATAAAAGAATTTATATTCTGATATGCATGCCATAAACCTGTATTATAACACTTTCTTGGAAATGAGGATAGTGTGGAGGGTTGTGAAAAGGCAGTCTTTGGCTGGTGGTCAGAGATGCTGATTTTAATGAGCATTTCATGTAGTCTGACACGTGCTGTGATAGGGTAGTTTGATCCTAGAGAGTAACATTACTCTGAGACCCTCCTCTACCCTAGTCCAATGTTTGCAATCCCAGTTAGAAACTATTTTCTATAATGAGGTCATGGAGAAATGTAATCTATGTCTAGGGGATCATCTCCAGAGACGGATCCTTGTGATACCAGGTGAGAAAGTGAATCTGACCTCTAGACCCTTTGCTAAGCCTGGGTTCTTGTTCTAAGAGTAGCAAGTGTTTGTTGACCTCTTAGTGTGTGTCCAGTACAAAGAGCTTTGCATGTTCCCAACAGTACCATTTATAAATAAGAATACTGAGGCACAGAGAAGTTAAGTAATCTATTCAAAGTCACACAGCTAGGAAGTGGAAGAACCAGGTTTTTGTTTCTTGCTGTACGGTTAAGTCTATTTATTTCCAGAGGGAGAGAAAGATAGAAACAGAGGAAGAAGCATCCTTGCCAGGGTCTTCATGCTGCGCTCCTTACCACAATTCTACAGTCAACCAGGATCCTGGGCATGTCCAACAGGTTCAGGGAGGCCTGGGCACCATAGCTGGCACCTTTCCAAATGGCCTTCAGCAGCAGCACCCTCATATCACCGGTACCACTACTAATATTGAACATCTTTCCATGTGCTTCTTTGCCCTCTTTCTATTTCTTTAGTGAAATGTATGTTCAGTTCTCTTGCTCATTTTAATTTTTATTTCTTGCCTTTAAAAATTATTGTGTTATAAGAATTCTTCACATGTTCCAGAGATGGATAGGTATTATATACATATTTTCTCCCATTTTGTGGTTTGCTTTTTCATTTTCATAAGTATGTATTTTTTTTGTTTTAAGATTTTTTTTGCCTTAGGGCATGTTCATTTGCTGAACAGAGACAGATAAAGAGAGGAAAGGTGAGAAATCACCTTCCAGTGGGGATTGTCACACTGCAATCCTTTCTCCTTCATTTTCCTCTCAGGATTTTGAGTATCCATGCACATGTGCCCAGTGTGATTTTCAGGCTGCTGGGTCCAGGACCTGAATCATGGTTAGCTACGTGGGAGGTCAGCACCTTAACCACTATACCACTTGCTGGTCCCTCGTAAGTATATCTTAAAAGGAAAAATATTTAAATTTTGACCTCATCCAACTAATTGATTTTTTATAGTTTGTGATTGCATCATATGTTAAAACCCTGTGCTAATTCCAAGACTACAAAGACATTCTCTTGAGTTATCTCCTGGATGTTTTAAAATTTTAGCTGTTAAATTGAAGTATATGATCTATTTTGAGTAATTTTGGACATATATATGTGTGTGTGTGTGTGTGTGTGTGTGTGTGTGTGTGTGTGTATAGTATATGCTATCCAATTTTTTCAGCATCATTTAACAAAAAGATTGCACTTTCTTTGTTGAATCACCTTGGCAAATTTGTTGAAAAATCAATTAATCATGTAAGTCTGGATCTATTTCTCAACTCTATTCTATTCCATTGATCTGTATGTCTAACTTTATGCCAACACCACACTGATTACTTGATTACTGTAGCTTTATAATACACCTTAAAATCAAGCAGTGTGTGCATTCTTTATTCTCTTTTCTAAAAATTATTTTTGCTCTTCTAAATTTTTGTATAAATGATATAATCTCATAAATTTCTGCAAAAAGTTCTGCTGAGGTTTTGATTGGAATTATATCGAATCTGTGGATCAATATTTGGGAGCAATGGGGTCTTACTAATAAATGTTTTGACCCATAAATGCAGTTTATCTCCCTGTGTACTTATGCCTTCTTTAATTTCTCTCAGCAACATTTGATAGTTCTCAGCGCACAGATCGTGAATATATTTTGTCAATTTTATCACTAAATAGTTCATGTTTTCATGCTATTTGGTAGATTATTTCCAAAGGTTTATAGAATACTGTTTGTTTTTTGTGCATTGACCTTACTAAAGTCACTTACTACTTTTAGAAACTTCTTTGCAGATTTCTTAGGACTTTCTACAAAGATGCTTATGCCTTCCACAAATAATGTTGGTTTTACTTCCTTCTTTCCAGCCTTGTTTTTTTTTTTTTTTTTCCTTTTCCTTAATTATCCTGTGTGATGTTGAATGGACCTGATGACTAGACAGCCTTGCTTCACTTCCACATCTTACAAGGAAAACATTCTGTCTTTTGCCTTTAAAGATTATGCTAACTGTGGGATTTACAAAACAAACAAAACAAAAACAGATACCCTTTATCGGATGAGAAAGTTCCCCTCTCTTGTTTCTTATTTCTGTTTTGATGAGGGTATCTATCAAGAAAAGATGTTGAAGTTTTCCTTTTTTTTGGCTATGTGGTGAATTTCATTTATTTATTTTCCAAGTTCTTGTTTTGTGAAAGAAAGCATGTGACATACACAAAGGGAGAGAAACAGGGAGAGAGATAGAGATAGGGAGAGAAAGAAAGAGAAATCACTCTTAACAGGGTCTTATCGGGCTGTAATCCCCTTTCCCAGCCATTGAGCTCCTCAGAATTCCTGGGTACCTGGTGTGTTTTCAAGCTGACCTGAGGATCTGAATCCACGTTTGGCAATGGCTTCCAGCCTTGCAGGGCACTTGCCTTACCTCTCTACCACAGTGGGTGGGCCTGATTTTCAAATCTTAAAACATCTCTGTATGTCTCAGATATGCCCTCTCCTTAACCATGAAATGTTATTCTCTTTATATATGGATTTTATTTGACAAAACTTGTTTAAAGATTGTGTGTCTATGTTCATGAAGATTGTGTGTCTTAAAATCTATTGATTTGAAGTTTTCTCATAATGCCTTTGTCTGATTTGGGCATCAGGGTAATACTGACCTGATACAGTAAATTAGAAAATGCCCTCTTATAGAGAAAGATAGCAAGAGAACAATAGAGAGGCAGGACGTTAGTGAGAAACAGATATGGCTTATTACCTGTTGATGATGGCATGTAGAGTATTCTCAACTGGATTGGTCTGAGAAGTATTTCATGATGGGTAAAGTCTTTTTACAAGCAAAATGAGAAGTAGTGACTGTTTTAAAAAAAATAATTAGAATAATAATAATAATGACTGGGAAAAACATAGAAAAGTTATTGAATGATGAAGCGGGGAGTACAATGTCTCTGTACTGACTGACATGCATGGCATTCCCTTTTGAAAAAGCAATGTAATACACTGTAAAGTTATATGTAATCCAATGTAATATAAAGAAGATTATGATGATAATAAAAATAAAAATTTAAAAAAAGAAAGAAAATGCCCTCTTTTCCTATTTCTTGCAAACATCTGTGTCTTTTTTTTTCTTTTTTTGGCAGAGGTTTTTTTTGTTTTGTTTTTCGTTTGTTTGTTTTTGCTATAGGGCGTGTGCGCTCGCCAGACAGACAGAGAGAGACAGAGAGACAGAAAGTGAGAAATAACCCCCCAGGAGAGATGGCCACGCCACAATCCCTTCTCCTCCATTCTCCTCTCAGGATCTTAGGCACGCATGCACACACGCCTGGTGTGAGTTTAAGCTGCCGGGTCTGGGACTTGAACTGCAGTCGACCACGTGGGAGTCCAGCGACACAGCCATTATGCTAACCGCTGGTCCCAAAACATCTGTGTTTTTTGTATATATACATCGACAGGAAAAAAATTGTATTATTGTACCCTTAAATGTTTTGTAGAATTTTCTAGGGAAGTCATCTGGGCCTGGAGTTTTCCTTGTAGAAAGGTTTAAAACTACAAACTCAAGTTCTTAAAGAGATATAAGACTATCCAGGCAATCTATTTCTTCTCAAGTGAGCTTTGGTAGTTGACATTTTTGGTGGGATTTGTCCATTTTATTGGGTTGTTGGAAAAGTTATGATGTGCTTTTCTGTGCAAAAATGCATCATGACTTTTCCAAAGACCCAATATCTAGGTTGTTGAATTTATTGGCATAATGTTGTTCATAACATTTCTAATTTTTTTAAAATTTAAATTTATTTATTTATATTCATTTACTATACATCATTATAGCATACAAAATGAGATTTTCCATCCAGAATACACTGTATATTGGCTCAGTCAAGCACATCAGCATATGTGTTATCATCAACAAATACTTTTCCATTTCCTGTTTTCTGTATACTTTGCCTTTTACCCCCATCTTTGATTCTCTATCTCTCACCCTTTGCCATCTCCCATACTCCTCCCACCCTGTCTCTGGTATCCATGGTTGCTTTCTATGCCCCCCGCCCCAATTTATTGATACACTAAAGATCTTAATTAATCTAAATATTTTCAATAGCAGGCCTAGAAAAATCCACCACAAAGACAGAGAAAATGGCCCCTGAAAATGAGAATATACAAGAAATACTAGATACCATCAAACATCCAAACATAACATTTTAAAAATTAACCTTATTTAGTACTTATTATCTTTCTCATTTTTTTTAGTTTATGTGTTCGCTCCTTTTTTCCCCCCATTTATTCTGGTTAGTGGTTTATTACACTTACTGCTATTTCACAAATATCTAGCTTTCCTTTCATTAATTCTACTTTTTTTTATATTTCTATTTTATTGATTTCTGCACTAATCTATATTTTTCCTTTCTTCTGTTTACTTTTGTTATAATGAGATTGTCTTTTATTAGTTTCTGAAGGAAGAAAATGAATTGTTGATTTCAGACCTTTCTCCTTTTCTAATAAAGCACTTACTGCTATAAGTTTTTCTCTCAGTTGTACTTCAGGTGAATACAACTCATTGTTATATGTTTCACTTTTAAAGAATTCAGTTCAAATTCATTTTTATCTCTTTTAGTAAAATATGTCATATGCACTTGAAGAATTTGTATTCACAGGTAAACTGTTCCATAAGTGTCAATTAGACTCAGTTAGTTGATCAAGTTTTTCAGGTCCCTTACTGATTTTACATGTACAGTTCTATCAATTATTGAGGTAGGGTTGCTGGAATCTCTAACTTTAATTGTAGATTTATCTATTTTTGTTTTTAGTTCTACATTTTTTGTTTATATATTTTGAGACTTTGAAATAAGTAAATATGTATTTATTATTGTTGCTTTTCTTAATGAATTGATGGCTTCATTCATTATGAAATAACTCTTTAACCCTAGGTAATGTTCTTTATTCTGAAATATACTTTGTAAAGACATCAGTTATTTCTCAAAGACATAGGGATGATGTTATTGAAAGAATTCAGATTGATTAGGATCTAGGTACATTATGGGATGATGATGATGATGATAAGGAAATAGAACATACCTGACATTTGTTGTTTACTGTTTTCTAGAAACTGGATCAAGTGCCTTCCATGCTAATCTCACATCCATAGTCACATTATCTGGGGGATTTTGACATTATCCCTCATTTTATGAAAGAAAATCACTGCAGCTCAAGTTCTAAAATATTTACAGGTTATCTCGTTCAACTCCCCCCTTTTTTTTTTTGCCTAAGAGGGTAACTAAAGTCCAGAGAGGTAAGACCACAGAGTAGTTACACAGAGAGTCATCACTTAGGAGAAGTTGTTTTGCTTTTAATTATACTCATTCCCCCCAAATGGGCAATAATTGAAGTCTAAGCATCTGAGTTCTCTGAATTAATACACATCTCTTTTTTCTATTGTTTTGTATCATTGCATCTCATCTATTTTCCTACATATTTGTCCACCCACTATCCATTCATCATCATCCACCCATCCACCCATCCATCTATTCATTCTTATCTAATCTTGTGTATATGCCCAATATTCTTATTATTCTAGAAAAAAAAGTTAGGCATCGTCCCTGCCCTCAAGAAGCTCATGGTCTGAAAGTACAAATATATTTATAGACACATCATGGCTTCACATACATGTTAAAGTAAAGAACTGTGTTTGGTGTTCTAAGAATCCACAAGACAGCTCGACCTTTTCTGTATAGGGGACCCCATTGGGCTTCTGCAATTAAAAGATACTTGAGGAAGGTCTTCAAGGAAGAGTAAGAGTTTAAAACAAAGGTTAGATAGAAAGGACCCCTGGGACAAATAAAACAGAGCATCTGCCTTCCAAGACTAGAATATAGGCCAGTGAGTCTCAAAGTAAGATCAGCAGAACAACAGCATGATGTCACAGGACGTTGCAAAGCAGTACAACACGTTTGGACTCGGAAAGTCTGAGTGTGGGGGACCATGACTTACCTAGTCCTTCAGGTGGTTGTCATACCCCTGCAAAGTTTGAGAACCACTGTTTTGGAGGAGAAGACTACATCATGATTATTCCGTGTGATGACACAGAGGTGAGAGCCAACCACTCTTCACCTATGCCCATTTCACCTTCTCATTTAGACAGTGAGCTCCTTTAGGATAAGAACTGCATCTTGCCATTCACACCATCTCTCTAAGGCCTTACCCATCATTGATGTTCAGTAGGTGAAGACTGGCATAAAGTAGACAGACCCCAGTGCAGGCTGCCATGCTTCCAGACGCCCAATAGGGAGAGTGAATCTTTTACAAAACTAGGGCAGATGGCCATAGTGGGTGGTAGAGAATGGGGCAGTTTTCAGAAGACTTACACAGAGACTGTGTGTCTCCTGGAAAGACTATCTGAAGCTGGAGTAACCACCATCCACTACAGCCTACTTCTTAACATGTACAAAAGGGCTTTTGTAACCTTGGTCTTATTTGTTCTTTCCACCAAGCCTAGAAGGAAGGCATGGTGATGGCCCCCATGTTGCAGATGAGGAAACTCAGGCCCAGAGAGACTCAGTAACTCAGCCAGAGCCACATGGCCAGTTCCCAGAAGAGAAAAATCTAGAACCAAGTCTTCTGAAGTTCATCCATTCCTTTTCCGAGAACTCCAAAATGACATACCACTTCCTGAATCTTGCTTGGTCTTTGGGTATGAGAATGCATTTTATGTTCTTCCTATTCTGTAATTCAATGATTTACTCCCCTCTAAGAGTCTAAGGAAAATAAGAAGTGGTTTGATGAGGGCCATGGAAAATTTCCAGTGGAAGACAGGAGCTAAGAGCATCTCTATGTACCTGCTTTTGGTAAGCCCCTGAGTTTGTCTAATGTCTGCTTGCCCACAGGGAAAATAAGAGGATTCGCTTCTTGCAGTCAGAGACTAGAGATCTATTCCCCAAAGACTCAGAAAATCTAATACTGCATTGCTTTTCTTAGTTGGCAATAACAACCACTACAGACTGGGTGGCTTAAACAACAGGAATTTAACTTTCACTTGCCTGGAGGCTGAGTCATCCAAGATTAAGGTGACAGCAGATCCAGCTCCTGGTAAGGGGTCTCTTCCTGCCTTGAAGGTTGCCTTCTTCTCACCATGTCCTCACATGGCACGTAGGCCTGCTTCTGCAACACACATACATTTTGGTATTTATGTAGCTTTAAATCTCTGTAAGTGAAATATTTGATTGAATCATAAAAATTTACCAACAATTCGCTTTTAAAAACAGCTTTATTGAAGGGTAATTTACATTCCACAAAATTCATCTATTCAAAGTGTACGGTTCAAGGAGGTACTGTAAATTAATAATCTTGGGCAACCATCACCACGATCCAGTGCTAAAATGTTTCAATCACTCCCGAAAGACCCCTTTCACCTGTTGGTAATCAATCTTCCTCCCCACTCGCAGCCCCATGCAAACACTAATCTGCTTTCTGACTCTATAGCTATGTCTTCTATGGACATTTCATGTAAATAGAACCCTATAATAAATGGTCTTTCGCAACTGGCATCTTCATTTGGCATGATCTTTTTGAGGTGCAACTGTGTTGCCATGCATATCAGTAGTGCTGAGTCATGGTCCATTGCTCGGATGGATCTTATTTTGTTTATCCATTCACCATTCAATGGGCATTTGGGTGGATTCGACTTTCTGGCGATCGTGAAAACCATGGCTGTAAAGATTTGTGCACAAATCTTTGTGTGTGCATATGTTTTCACTTCTCTTGGATGGATCCCTGGGAGTGGAATTGTTGGGTCAGATGGTAAGTTTATGTTTAATTCTGTGAGGAACTGTCAAACTGTTCTCCAAAGTGGCGGCACGATTTACATCTTCCCCAGCCATGTATGGGGGAGTTCCAGCTTCTTCATCTAGTTACTGGTACTTGCTATTTATCAGTCTCTTTATCAACTGATTTTTTTTTTCCTTAGAGATTTTTGTTATAGGGTATGTGTGCTTGCCAAAGAGACAGAGAGAGACAGAGAGACCAAAAGTAAGAAATCGCCCCCCTCCCCCAGGGGAATAATCACTCTGCAACCCCTTCTCCTCCCATCTCCTGGGATTTGGGGCATGTGTGTACATGCATTCACTGTAAGTTTCAAACTGCCAGGTCCAGGACTCAAACCACAGTTGACCGTGTGAGGGTCCAGCACCTTAACCTGTGCCACCTGATGGCCCTATCAACTGATATTTGGCTTACAAAAAATGGCACGTCAGGGGCCAGATGGCAGTGCAGCAGTAAAATGCCATGCTCTGCAAAGCTGACCCATATGGGAGGGCTCTCGGTTCACATCTGAAGACCTCCTTAGGTACACCAAGCATGCATGTGCCCATGATCTGGGGCTGGCTAGGTCTAGAGGTACTTTATGGCATTGAGACCCTGGGTTGGTGGTGCTGTCTGACTCTCTTGCTGATAGAAGAAATACATTTTTAAAATTTAAATGGCATTTTACATAGTTCAACTTGGTATTTCCACCCAATATTACAGATGGAGAACTGAGACATCGATGCAAGAAGTAGCATAAACTGGATTCAAATTCCATCAGCCTGTCATGGAAACCCGAGCTTCGTGAGCTGAGTAGAGCTGCCTTCCTTTCTTACTGGAAATTCAGCCCTGGTTTTTCTTTCCAGCCACCAGAGGGGCATGCTCCAATCTCAGAACCCTTTTATCCACCTCTCAGTCCCCTGGAGACTGGCTGGACCTATAGGTTTGCTACCTAGATTTAGCTAGAGAAACATCCCTTCCATACCTGCTGCAGCTGCAGGACCAGTGTGGAAGGAAAACAGTGCTTGCTTAGGTGTGTCTGAGCCCCGTGGGCTTATTCCCAGATTGGTATTCATACCAAGAGTTCCTTGGCTTCCACTTAATGCATCCCCTATAAATTGTGAGATAAGCTTGCAGAGTCTGTTTCTACCTTATTGTTATAAGAAATCCTCTTTTAGGTTTGCTGAGTTTGTGCTGCTACCTAGGGAAGAAAAAAAAAAAGTGTATATATATATATTTTTTTTCCCCCTTCCCCTCCAGCTATTTATCAGCTGACATTTCTCTGAAAACACATTATTTTAGAAATGTGTTCTGACACTCCAAACAGCTATGCAACCTCCCCTGGAAAGCCTTGGTCGCGGGTAGGAGGGCAATGCCTTCGGAATGCTGGCCTGCAAACATAGGCTGGTCTCTGGGGAGGTGTTGGTTGCTCCTTGGGGAAATGAGAAGAATGTTGAGGAAGCACCCCGAAAGCCATGATTATTTAAAGGGTTTCCTTTGTGCTGCAATTACATTCCCCCCTACCTCTGAGGTGTTAAATGCCCTTTGCATTATGAAATGATGGTGGCGGGACCAGCAGTTAGCGTAATGGCTATGTCACTGGACTCCCATGTAGTTGACCGTGGTTAGTGTCCCAGACCTGGTGGCTTAAAACTCACACCGGGCGTGTGTGCATGCATGCCCAAGATCCCGAGAGGAGAATGGAGGAGAAGGGATTGTGGTGTGGCCATCCCTGCTGGGGGGTGATTTCTCGCTTTCTTTCTCTCTTTCTCTCTCTGTCTGGCGAGCGCATGCGCCCTATAGCAAAACACTCTCAAAAAAAAAAAAAAAAAAAGAGAGAAAGATGGTGGTGAAAGAGGGTAGCTGTTTTGATAAATGTCATAGTTGGCAAAATAGAAAATGAAACACGTTACATTGATCTAGAACTCTATCTGTATATTTATCTATTATTTAATGGGTTTTGGTGAAGAAACGGTGTGCAAATGTATGAGAACCATCCTCCAGGTAGAAAGGCCACTGGGATGGGAGAGAAATGATTAACCCCCCTTTTGAGCTCTGCAGGCCTGGTTTTAAATATAGCTCTGCTCCTTTGTTACTATTTGATCTTGTAATAATAGTAACAACAGGAATAAAGGCAGAGATAAAGGCTGCAGAACTGTTGGTGCTGAGCACCGTTCTGAGTACTTTGCCTTCATCAGCTCATTTGGTCTCTGATACCTCGAGGAGCCAGCTGCTGAGGTTATCCCATTTTACAGATCCAGGATCAGAGAGGAAAAGTCAGTTACCACTGGCTGCAGGGCCAGGAGGGGGGCTAGGGCTCTAACTTCAGAGGCACGATAATGCCCCATGAGACCTGTCACTTGGAACCCCTGAACCTCGGTCTCTTAGCAGGATAGCAGTGGATAAATGAATGTGCAAGGCTTCATTGACCACATGGGCCTAACTGGTGTTCTGTTTCCTTCCCTTCTCTTCCTCCGAGTAAACTCTATAGGTTTCTCCTAGGAGACAGGTGAGCTGGTCCACAGCTCGAGTCTGGGAATCCTACGGACCTGGATTTAAGTCCTGGCTCCTCTGTTTCTTAGCTGTGGAACCCTAGGCAGCTTGTTCACACTCTTGGTGTCCTCGATGGTTGAAACTTGATGAGTTGAAGTTATTTCTCCCTTCATGTACTATTCCTCCTTGGTGAGTGAGAAGAGGAAGCACGAGGAATGGGAAGCGAGTCTGGATTCTGCCTCTCCGCTTTCCCCCTCCTGGCCTGGATCCCTCACTGCCTGCAGTGATGTGAGACTTAGAGTCTCCAGCCCTCTGCCTGAGAGAGCTGGTTCCCTCCAGCCCCAGCGCCTCGCCAAGCTCAGCTGCGTAGCCGGCACTAGCGCCAGCAGAGGAAGGCCTGGCTCGCTGCAGTGGAGCGTTAAAGAAAGCCTGAGTCAAACTTCATTTCCTCTTGCTGAGGGAGCCTCGCCTGCCCCGGGCCGGGTGCCAGACCACAGTGCAGTTGGCAAAGGAGCTGATGCTGCATGAAAGCCTTGCTCGCGGTGCCCAGCGGGAGCAGGCACTCACACATCCGCCCTCTCCCTGCCATCCTGCAGCCCCCAGAGGCACCTGTCCTCCTGCATCGTGTAGATGAGCAAACTGAGGCTAGGATAGGCAAGGTTGTTGCAAAATAGCCAAGAGAGAAAAGCAATGACTGGCACTTGATTCCAGGTCTCTTCTAGTGCCAATTGTCCTCACTTTCATGCCTTTTTTTTTCCCCTTGGCCTTCTTGCTCTTAGGTACAAATGACTCATTAACACAGCTCAAAATACGATGTCCTCCTTGGAGAGTTGCCTGCAAAGAAAGTTACTTAAACGGCGCTGATGGAGGGGAGGAGTTTAATGGTGCAAGGGTTGTCTTTCAGAGTCTAGAATGGTGCCAAGTATTTTTATTATTATTATTATTATTAGCATCTAATACATACCACAGGCTGGGTTTTTCACATAGTATCTCATTTAATCCTTACAATAACCTAATGAGCTAGCCTTAGTACCCATTTTATAGGCGAGAATGTTGAGGCTCAGAGGATAAAAGTGGCTGGCTCAAGGCCGCACAGTCAGGACAGGTGGGAAGTAGGATTTGAACTCAAGATTGTGGCTTCAGCACAAATTTCCTGTTGACCTCGAATGCCAGCTCACATGGCATCAACTCTGCCCTGCTGAGGCTGGCTTAGGTGGTAAGTTACGTATGCTGAAGTCAGTCCTTGGCATTTTCCTGTGCACAAAGGGCCATAGACAGCATCAACAACCTCGTGGCTCTAGTGGAAGGTGCCCAGCTGGGGAACACGGATACCAGGTTCTAGTTGTGGCATTGCCACTTTCTGGGTGTCCTTTTCCTCTCTCAGCCTGAAGTCAGATTTAATCAAGGAGGGCAATTAATTCCAACTTGCATACCAACTTTGATCAATCAGTAGCCTGCTGAAAAGGATCATGAAGCTAGGGCCAGCTGATGGCATGGTGGTTAAGGCAGCTGGCTGCCACATGACCAGCTGTGTGCCCGGACCAGGTGGCTTGAAACACCTGCCAGACACCTATGTATGTGTGCCCCAAATCCCAAGACAAGAATGAAGGAGAAGGAAATGCAACATGGGCATTCCTCCCGGGGGGTACTTTCTCTCTTTTCCCATCCCCTTCCTTCTGTGAACACACACACCCTATAGCAAATCAAAAATAAAAAACTGAGGCTAGGCACCAGCAGTTGGCGTCATGGGTGTGTCTCTGGACTCCCATGTAGATGACCTCAGTTCAAGTCCTGGACCCGGTGGCTTAAACTCACGCTAGGTTCATGTGCGTGTCCAAGATCCCAAGAGGAGAATGGAGGAGAAGAGATTGCAGTGTGGCCATCCCCCTGGAGGGTGATTTCTTGCTTTCTTTCTCTCTGTCTCTCTCTGTCTTTCTGGTGAGTGCACGTGCCCTATGGCAAAAACCTCTCCCCCCTCACCCCCCCAAAAATGAGGCTAAACAATCTATTGCTGAGGCGTTTCTCTAAGAGAGGATGCTGAGTTCAAGGGCAACATAGTTGCACTCCTAGCTCTCTAACCTGGAGATTATTAAGATCCCTACAAAGAGCTATAACCCTATCTCAAAAAGCAAAAGTTGCTTTTCATGTGAGCATTAGGCCAGGGAGGCCAAGAGTTTAGGACTGCCAGATAAAATATATGCATTTTGTATTTTTACTTGCTAATTCTGTCTACCTTACAAAAGCTATAAATCTAAGAGACGCCAGGAGTACCTTTCGAAAATCCAATTTAACCTCTACTTTAGCCACAGTAGATATATATGTAGCCGAGACTGGCCGCAAACTTATGTGTGCTTTCTTCTTTATAATAAACTCAGCTTACTCCACGAGCCTGTTTTCTACCTGTAAGTGGAGATATTAATCTTGTTAAGTCTGAGTTGTCTTGCTTCTGAGTTAAACTCAGTCTCTTCTAGGGTAATTACGTAGTCAGTTCAGGATTCTTCTTCCTTGTCCCCTTTCTGTATCCTGGAGTGGTATCTGAGTTCAAGGAAAGATCTGGCCTTCCTGGCCCTTCTGACATGCTGTCCCATCTCAGGAGACAGTGCCACCCAGCTAATGCCTCAAGTGCACCAACGTTTGCAGACGTCACCGCCATAAGCCATTCTTCTTGCTCCGAACAGAGACACTTTTTTTTTTTTTTGGGAGAGGTTTTTGCTATAGGGCACCTATGCTTGCCAGAAAGAGAGACAGAAAGTGAGAAATCACCCCCAGGGGGGATGGCCACGCCACAATCCTTTCTTCTCCATTCTCCTCTCAGGATCTTGGGCATGCATGCACACGCGCCCGGTGTGAGTTTAAGTCACCAGGTCTGGGACTCGAACCACGGTGGACTACATGGGTGTCCAATGACATAGCCATTAAGCCAAATGCTGGTTCCAGAGATACCTTTAAGAGGAGGCCGAAGAGCTCTGAGTAGATTCCTCAAGTCTGGACAGTTCTGGTGGCCACAGAGCATGTTGGAATCAGTTCTGTGGTTTTGGGAGAAAGGAGCCCTGGGGTGTGCCTCGACATATGAGGGTTTCAGTGGTCCCATCCCTTCTCTGCCCGAAGGTCAGGGTCCTGGGGGACAGAGAGCCTCCTTCTAATTCTCACTTTCATAAAGGACAGTATGCCTCATACACTCTGATTTAGGCTTCAGGTTCTTGATTTGAGGCCAGTTTCTGTACTTTAAAAAGGGAGAGGCCAGGAGCAGCAGTTGGCGTAATGGCTATGCCTCTGGACTCCCACGTACTCGACCGCGGTTCGTGTCCTGGACCTGGCGGCTTAAAACTCACACCGGGCACGTGTGCGTGCATGCCCAAGTTCCCGAGAGGAGAATGGAGGAGAAGGGATTGTGGCATGGCCATCCCCCCCTGGGGGGTGATTTCTCACTTTCTGTCTCTCTGTCTCTGTCTGGCGAGCGCATGCGCCCTATAGCAAAAACCTCTCCCCCTACCCCCCAAAAAAAAGAGAGGCCAAGTGACACAGTGGTTAAGAAGCTGGACTTCCATATGGTTGATTGTGGTTTGAGTCCCAGACCCAAAGGCTTGAAACTCACACTGGGTGCATGTGTGTGTGTGTGTGCTCCATTCTCTGAGAAGGGAGAAGGGACTGTGGCATGGCTATCCCCCCAGGGGGTGATTTCTCACTTTCGTTCTCTCTGTCTCATGCATGTGCCCTATGGCAAAAATCTCTCTTTGGAAAAAAAAAATGGAAGGAAAAGAAAGAAAGAAAACTGAAAAAAAGAGAAGGGAGGAGATTTTTAGAAAACGAACATTTGATATTTTCCAATGAAATCCACAGCTTTCCATACCACAGTTTCTGTTACAGATTCACAAAAGTCTATTTAAGAACTCAAACCCAATACTTTGATTCTTTTTTTTTTTTTTTGCCTCCTTTCCCTGAGAGAGATGTGATAGCATCCCTCACTGCTGCCAGGAAGGTAGACAAAGAGAGCGAGCTCAAGGACTTGAATATAAACATAGTATTTAATATCAATATAGGATGCTACTATGGCTAAATTTGGAATAAGTTATAAAATCCACAAACCCAAACGATACTATCCCTGATTCAAAAAACGCTCATATAAACACAAGCTGTGCATCTCCCTGACTTATTTCCAGAAGTATTTAGAAGTCTGTAGCTACAATCCTATTTTCCCAAGGGTATTTCCGTCCATCGACCATCACGTTTCCATCTTGGCCACACCGTGAGAAGGCTGCAGAAGCCTGATTTCTAGAATCCTAGTGCCCATTTTTTATTCATTCTCCCTGTTATTGATTCATCTACCTACCCATCCGCAGTAATTTTTTTTTTTTTAACACCTGCACTCTGAGTTAGGGATCTTGTGAAGAAGCTCTTGGTCAAATATATAATAGGAGTTTCAAGAAACGCCTGGTAATAAGTCAGTGAGCTCTCACTCAATATCCTTTGTTTGCTGTATTAGTTTATAGGGCTGCTGTGATGAAGTACCCCACACTGTGTAGCTTAAACAATAGACATTTTAAGTCTCAAAGTTCTGGAAGCTTGAGCTAGCCCCATAGCACAGTGGCTAAGGTAGCTGGATCCCACAAGGCCCATTGCAGTTTTAAATCCCAGCCCAGTGACCTGAAAAGCACCAGAGGCACATCTGCATGTGTGCCCCAAATCCTGAGAAATGGAGAAAAGATGGTGGCATCACTGTGCTTCCTCGTGGGGTGCTTCCTCTTTCTCTTTTTCTCACACACATACACTTTGGCTACTAAAAAATAAGTTCTGGAGGGTTCTAACATCAAGATGTTATCAGCATTGGTTCCTTCTGAAAGCTTTGAAGGAAAACCTGTTCTATGCTTCTCCCTTAGCTTCTGGTGGTTTGGTGGAAATTTTTGGTTTGAAGAAGCATCATCTTATCTCTGCCTTCATCATCACATGATGCTCTCCCTGTGTTGTGTCTACATCCACATTTCCTTTTTTCCCCTCAGGATACTAGTCATATTGGATCAGGAGCCATCTTAGTGACCTCACCATGACCTAAGTAATTACACTTGCAGTGACTCTATTTCCAAATAAGGTCTCATTCTGTGGTACTGAGAGCGAAGACTTCAGCACATGAGTTTTGGAGGGATACAATCCTATCTGCAACAGGTGGGCATGCAGTTTTCACATCAGACTTCAAAGCTCTTTGAGGATAGGCTGTCTTTCTCGCTTGGGTATCCCCAGGAGCAAGCATAGAACATGGCCTGTAGTGGGGACTCCATAACTATGTCTTGAACCTGGATATTGTCCATCAACTCATTGAAGGAAAAATGGATAGAGCGAGGCTGCTCAAGATCATGGTTGCAGCCAGTGCCTAATACAGAGTAGAAACTCAAGAAGTTCTTATAAATGAGGGAATGGAGGCAAGACCAGAAACTAGATGCTTGACTTCTTTATAATGTAACGCCTGCTCATTCATGCACCAGGTAAGGACATCAAAGAAAGGCCATTGTGTTCAAATGTGCATGTGTACATGTGTGCATTTGAATGTGAAGTTGAGTGATGAGCAGGTGTTTGGGTATTAGGAATGTGTCTCTGTATGTGCACATTAGAGTGTGTGAGTGAGTTTGTATGGGTGTGTGTGTGTGTGTAAGTGTGTGTGAGTGTGAAGAAGAGTGCAATAATGGACTAACCCCCCAGGAGGGATGGCCAGACCCCAATCCCATCTCTTCCAGTCCCCTTGGGATTTTACATATGCACACACTCACACCTGGTGTGATTTTCAAGACACTGGGTCCAGGACTTGAACTTCACAATTGGCCATGTGGCATCCAGTGCCTTAAACTCCATGCCACCTGCTGGCCCTCAATGAAGAATATTTTATTAGAAGTTAGAGAAAAGGTCATCCATATTACACCATAGCAAAGAATTTGGCTGCAAAATATTCATGTCCTGCAGCTTTATTCAATGAATGAATTTAAGAGTGATGAAGATCTAGCGAATGAAATTCTCAGGCAAAATATAGAGGGAACAACATGGTTATTGTTAGCTGCATTTAATGAAATGAGAGAGGAATGAGATGACCAAAAGATAGACTTGATAATTAAAAGGGAATCATAGTGGACAATTTTGGAAAACTTTCAGCCTTGCCATGTGAAAAAAAGAAAAGAAAAAGTGTGTTTGGCAGAGAATGCTGAAGTATGGCAGAGAGACTGGTTGTTTAAAAGATTACTACTGATACAAGGGTGAAAATGGTCAGGACAATGAAAGTAAAGCCCCGAGGGCATTTTAGAGATCTTCAGAGCAGACCAAACCATCACAAGTGCAGAGGCTTAGGAAAGCAGAATGGTTTCAGTGGACTGGGCTGGGGTAGGCTAGGCGCACTGAACTACCTTGGGACTGTGTTTCTCATATTCTAATAAAGAATTCCTCAGTCCTGCTGTGCTTTAGGGGTCCCAGGTGGAGCTCAACCTACTGCTAAGACTGCTGCTCCACCCTCTTCTCCAGAACATGCAAGCAGCAGATCTTGGTGGCGTGCACATGAAGGTAATTAGGCAGCCTCACAGGATTCAAGAACAGGCATGCAAGATTTCAACGAATGCGCTGAAAAGCCTGGGAGTTCAGGCAGAGAGATGTTACAGTGGCAGAACCACTGCAGAGAACTTCCATTAAGCCAAAGTGGAAATGTGGGATTGGAAAAGAGAGTCTCCGCCAGGAGCTGTGGGAATGGGATTGCCTTTGAGACCTTGAACTGTAGAGACACCAGCAATACTTCATGGCTGCCTTGGAATACTAAGGCACCAGGTTCCAGATGTGAGCAGCTACATGGGCTGCTACCAGCAAAGTCATGGAGGTAGGGTTTCCCAGGACCTTGGAGGTCCATCCTCACTGGAGGATATGAGACAAGGAGTCAAAGGAAATCCTTCGCAAGCTTCAAGATCTGTCTACCCACTTGGGTGCTGGATTTTCTTAGGGCCTATTACTCCTTTCTTCTTGTATAATGGAATTCTTTACTTCTTGTCTGTTTCGCCATTGTACTTTGGGAGCCCATAATTTGTTTTGACTTCACAGGCTTATAGCTGGAAGGAGCTCACCTCGAGTCTCAGATGAAACTTTGGACTTTTGAGTTGGTGCTGGAACAAATTAAGCCTTTTGGGACTATTGGAATGGAGTATTTTCTCACATATTTTAATATGTGAGAATGATATGAGACTTGGAAGGCTAGGAGAAAAATATTACAGTGTGGTTAATGATTTTTCCCCCAGAGTTTTATGTAGTAGTCTCCAATGTGATGGCACTAGAAGGTGGTAAGGCTGAGTGGGTGGTGACCAGATCATGAAGGCGTTGGCTTTATGAATGGATTAGTACTGCCTTGTGAGCAACTGAGTGAGTTGTAGCTCTCCCAAGGAGGGGTTGGTTCTCACAACAGTAGGTTGTGATGAAAGGAAATGGCTGCCTCCAGGTTACTCTCTCTGTACCTTTCTGCCTTCCTCTCTGCTTCTGTCAGCTATGTGTAATGTAGGCTGGCTTAATGTTATTGCTATGAATTTGGATTTTCCAGTCACAAGAATTGTGAATCAAATAAACCTGTGTTTCATTATCAAAATATAAAAACAACACAAATGCTCATTGAGTACTTACTATGTGTTCAACAAAGTCATTCATTCACCAAATTTCTGACTCCTACCCTTGTGTCTACAGTTGACATCAAGGCCACCATAACAAATTACACGGGGAAACTTCTATTCATTCAATAAAATGTGCATTGCACATCTATGTGCACGACATAGCAACTCATTTATTCACTCATCATAGATTTATAGGGACCCTGTTCTTTGCTAGGCTAGTTCTATGTACAGAGGTGAACAAGACAGACACAGTCTCTCCTCTTGGGGTATCTTGCAGTGTGAGTGTTTCTAAAGTATTAGAATGTCCAGAGGAGAGAAACCATCCCAAGTAATGGGATAGACAGATTTCTGTGGATCACCTGAGGGACCGAAGGTGAGGATGACGATGGAGCTGCATCTTCTAACTACTCAGAAACTACCCCCAATTGCATTCCTTACAGACAGCCAGTGCTGCATCTGTAAGAACCTCAGCTCATTAAAGACAGACTGCAGTCAGTCCCACTCCCTGTCTGCCCTCCCTCAGCCCAGATACAGCATTTTCTTTTTCCTTTGAGTGCTTCTGCCTTCAGCCTACTTTCACTTTGAAAGCATGGTCACAAAGTATGTTCAACTCATCCCTAGTCAACACTGAAGAGTCTATGTCCAGGTGAAGGGACTGCACATCTAATGATAATGCTTGTCATTATGATTAAGACTCACTTCAGCCTTCAGTCTGAGCACAAATGAAAAAAAAAAAAATCACACCAGTTTTCCCATCAGGCAGTCCCTGGACCTGGCTCTTCTGCAGGAACTCTGGCTCCAGGCAACTTCTCAGGAATTCCAAGGCTTTCTTGCCTGACCAAGCTGATTTTTTTTTTTTCTGTCTCTCTTATTCTCTCAAGGTTTTTTTCCTCGCATACTTGCTGGAGATACTCTGGCTTTGCAATGAACTGAAATGTTATTCATTGCTGAAGAAAACAACAACAATAAAGCCTAGCAAAGTAAGGACTGCATCTTCACACTGGTAAGAATCTGAGCTCCATGGGCTGGAACCGCATGGGAGGCCTGGATTTGATTCCCAGTCATCAAAGAAAAATCTGTGGTGAGTAGTGGAAGTAAAAACTTAACTCAGTAGCAACGTTCTTGCCATGTGCTCAAAGGAGTCCACTTGGATTCCAGCCAGCAGAAAGCTTGTCAGGAACAGCAGCCAAAAAGGGCATTGAAGTGAGAGGCAGCTCAGCCAGAGGGGTCCAAACAGCTGTTCATTTATTCACTTACTCATTCATTTATTTAATAAATATTAATCAAATATATTTTTGTGGCAGTCACTATTTTAGATGCTTGGAATACATTGATGGGCAGAGTAGACAGACTTCCTGCTCTAACAAGTCTTGCAGTTGTGGGATAGAGACATACTCTAAAAAATTATCCATTGGGGCCAGCCTTTAGACACATAGGCACACATACCCAGTATGTTTCCCAAGGTGCTAGGGCTGAGATTCAAACTGTGGTTGGGATGGTTAGGGTGGCTGGATCTCACATGGTTGGTTGCAAAGTTCAAGTACCCGACCTGGTGGCTTGAGAAATATGCAGGGTGTGTGTGCATGCATGTCCAAAACCTGAAAGTGGGAAAAATGGAGGAGAGGAATTACAACATTTCCATAGAAAGCACTTCTATGGAATTTGCTTTCTTACTCACCTGCCCTCTGTTAGTCTTCAGTGAGCACATATGCCTTTTGACAAAATTAAAAAAAAAAATAATCCTAAGAATGGGCCAGCCCCACAGCCCAGTATTTAAGGGAGCAGGATTGCACATAGCAAACCACAATTTGAGTCTTGGCCCTGGCAGCTGGAGAAACATGCTAGGCATGTGTGCATGTGTGTCCAAGGTCTTGATGGAATGGAGAAGTGTAGGAGAAGTGATTGCAGCATGACCACACACACATTGGGGAAGCATCCTCTCTCTTTCTATCTCTGGTGAGTGTACACACTATCTGGCAATTAAAAAAAATTACCCAGCAACTTATGGAATGGGAGAAATATATCTGATAAGAAAGTAATATCAGAATATACGAAGAATGTATACAACTCAACAACAAAAAAATCCAACAACCCAATTTTAAAAGTAGGCAAATTGTTCTCAAAAGAAAATATGCAAATTGTCAACAAACATGAGAAATGATGCTCAACACCAGTAATCAATAGAGAAATGCATATCAAAACCACAAAAAGCCCAATCGTGATGGTGCACGCTGATAAGACTCTGAGGTCCACAGGCTGGGACCACATGGGAGGCCTGGGTTTGATTCTCAGTCTAAGCTAAAGGCCAGGAATGGCAGCTTATGCCTGTAATCCCAGCAGCTTGGGAAGGCTGAGGTAGGAGAATCATGAGCTTGAGGATGTTATGAGCAACATAGTGAGATCCTGTCTAAAAAAGAGCTAGGCATTGTGACACATGCTGTAATTCCTGCCTGAGACAAGAGTATCTCAATGAGGCAGACCCTGTCTAAAATAACAACAAAATCACAAAAAGATATCCCATTTCACCATTAGGATGGATACTACTTAAAAAAAATAAAAAGTAACAAATGTTAATGAGGATGTGGAAATATTGGAACCCTTGTGCTTTGTTGGTGGGGATGTAAAAGAAATGAAATACACCAGTCACAAGAAGACAAATACTGTATGGATCCACTTGTACAAGGGACTTATGGAGTTAAATTCATAGAGACAGAAAGTAAAACAGTAGTTTGTAGGCCTCAAGGAAGTAGGGAATAGGGAGTTATTATTTAATACATAGATTTTTAATTTTGCAAAATGAAGAATAGTTATGGAGCTAGATAGTGGTAATGGTTAAACAACATTGAGAAAGTACTTAACATTACTGAGATGTGGATAGTTTTATGTTGTTCATATTTAACCACAATTATAAAAAATTACCCAAATGCACGGTTTTAAATTTTAACATGTGTAATATGAATAAAATGCAGAGAGCTCTGACCAGAAGGTCCAAATCGTATCTCACAAATGATTGAGGAAGGTTTCCCTTATCAGGTGACACTTAAAGACCAGTAGTCGAAGGAAGAAAAATCGAGAAGATAAAGAAGAAGGGAAGGACATCCCAAGCAGAGGGAACAGCATGAGAAAGGCCTGAAGTGGGAGGCAGGATATCTGTGGACTGGGCAGATGGAAAAAAAGAAGGGGATAGTATAGCAGGAGATGAGGTTGAAGAGGTAGAAAAGGGCAGAGCATTTGTCTGTATCTAAAATCCAATGGGAAATCATTGGAAGGTTATAACCAGATTCATCATGACTAGATTCATATTTTAAAGAACAGTCTTCAGCTTCATTAAAAAAATCACTCTCCTGCAGAATGAACTGTGGGATAAGAGCAAAGGAAGGGAGACCAGCTGGTCTAGGTGAGTGTGTATGTGTGTGTGTGTGTGTGTGTGTGTGTGTGTGTGTGTGTGTGTGTGTGTGTGGGGGGGTGATAGTTGGTTGGCACATGGGGTAGCAGTGGGGATGGAGAGATAGCCTAACAGTTGGAGCTCATGAACAAGGAATCAGAAACCAGGTCTTTAATGGAGACCTGAGACAGAGAGGTCCATAAAGAATGATGTTGATATCATTGTGATAAGAGCTACGAAGAAGAAAGGCATGGGTTATGACAGAGGTACATATGCCACTCACAGTGTTCAAGGAGCAGAGAAATTACCTATGAGAGGTATCAACTCTAGGAGAATGCACTCAGGAAAGACTTCCCTGAGCAGATAACCTTTGTGTTGTTTTGAAGACTGAGCAGGAGTTCATAGGTAGGTGAAAGGGGAGAGAAGAACATTGGCTTGTGCAAACCTGTAAAAGTGCAATATCAGGCCCCCTAACCAGATGAAAAGAAGAGTCTAGACCCCAGAACTGAACTTTGGGTGTCTACTTCTTTCCAACAGTTAAAGGATGCTAAATGTGGACTGGAAACAGGTAACTAAGGCAACCAAGTCCCTACTTTAAAAGCTTATACCAAAGTGCTTGGCCTGGTACTTTGGTAAGTTGAGGGCAGCATCCCTCCAATAGCTGCTGATTTTTTTAGCCAGGAAACAGTAAAGTGGCCTTGGTTGGTCATTTCTCCATGGCATGACATGACTGCATGAGCTTGTTTAATCCAAACTCATTTCAAATTTGGCCAAAATGACCAAGCTTAGATGTTCTTGGCAGCTCTAAGGAGAAGGGAGAAGGTGAGTCGCCCTTATCCCGAATCGCTGCCTCAGCCACGCACCATTAACTCCCTCCACAAAGCCTGATAGAGACTCAATGACAACATCACTCTCCCTTCAGAGCAAAATGCCTTTATGGCCTGCTTCTTTCCGATCAATGAAAGCTAGATTCTTTGGCTGTCAATGGTTTCTACAAATGTCTCTTTAAGATAGTCCCTTGGCAATAATATTAATAATAGCTAATGTGTACAGAGAACCTTCTACATGCCAGGCACATGGTTAAGTGGTTACCCTCATCCTTTCAAATAATCCCCACACGCCCTATGAAAGGATGTTATTATTATCTACGTATTGCAGGTACCTCTCACGGAAAGGCTGAGTTGTTTGCACAAGGTCACACAATCATTAAATTGTCTAGCCCAGACTCAGAACCTGTCTAACACCAAGCCCAAGGCCAAGTTCATAAACACCATGCCACATTCTTCCCTGTAGCCCCCTCATCTCCTCCCTCTCCTCGAACACAGAATTGACATTTGAAAACTTGACTTATTTCAGGGCTCAGACCTTTTCTTCAGTATTAAGCTAACAGGAAAATCTTTTTTCTTATTGACGTAACTTTCCCCATTATCAAATACATACACATTATAGAAATATTTTTGCACAAATTAAAGCAGAATGAAAAAAGTTCCATTACTGCAACATGAGGGTGGTCACTGTTTTGACACATGTCCTTCCAGTTTTGTTCTGAATATTATATTTGCCATTGCAGACTTGTCTTTCTGTAGTTGAGATTAATTATATACATACTCAGCTGTATTATAAGCACTGTTCTGGCTGACATATATATTTTGTACTCATCATTTTGAATGACTGTGTAATATTCCATTGCATGGCATGGTACAGAATTTATTGGCTATTTTTTTTTTGGAGGGGGAGGAGGCAGTTAGATTGTTTTCCATTTTTCCACTTTTACAAGCAGCCCGCCAGCTCACATGTTTCTATCCATAAAGCTTTTATTTCATATTTAGGATCATTTCATAAAGAAGGAATCTCAAAAGTACAGTTATTGCAACAAAAGTCATAAACAATTTAAAGAATCTTAATATCAGTTCCTCCATTGCTTTCTGTAGGCATTTGCGTCAATACATGTGGCCTCTGGCAATGAATGAGTCCAACACTGCTTCTTCCCTTTATTTTATTTTATTACACAAATAAAACATTTGTTCATTTGCCATAGGAGAGGAGGGTAAGTTTTTAATAAACCAAGATAAAGGTTTCTTCCCCAGGGTCATGCGATTCATCTTTTACCAAGATAAAGGTTTCTTCCCCAGGGTCATACGATTCATCTTTTTTCTTCTTTTCTTTTTTATTTTCTTTTTTTAAAAAATATTTTTTCAGATACTGTCAATTTAGTCTACTCCATTCTTAAGGGGGTCTTAGTTGTATTACCCAGGGTTTACTATAGCAGCACAGAAAACTTAAGGTGATCATTAGTTCTTACTAACTCAACTGTGAGACAAGAATAGGGCACTTAGGGCACCCACCTAAACAGAGATAGGCTTCGGGATTTTTCAACAATAGCCTCCTGTCAGGTGGTGCCTGTAGGATGTCCCCCTGTCTCATAAAGCTGACTGTTGTAACTGCAGTGAATACATAAAGGCATTCCAGCCCTCTTGGAGATCAAGTCTTCAATGGTACCATAAAGTTCATGCAATCAGACCTCCAACATAGAGAGACTCATTCCTACACCCCTTGTTCCAATCCCAGACCTCTTGCTTGCTTCCAATTTTGACTTTGTGACTTGTTTCCTGCATATAGCCTTACACACTTCAGATCTTTGTAGCTCTTGCCACAATGATATCAACCTCATCCTTTATGGATCTCTCTGTCTCAGGTCTCCAATGAAGGCAGGGGTTGTGTCTCTTGTTATGGGTGTCATCCTTAGCAGCAAGCAGTACTTGGCACACGATTGTTCTTTAATAAATATTGAACAGGTAATGAAAAAATAAAGGAATGAATGCATTTTCACCTTTTTCATTACTCATTGTTACCTATTCCACAGATTTTTTTTTTCTCTTTTGACAGAAAGATAAGTGCGCCAAGGTTGAGGATGATGTTTTTCCTTTTCATTGGTCTCTCTCTTATGGTGAACATGGAGATGCATGGCCCAGATCTTTGTTCGAGGGCTGTTGGCAAATGTCTCCTTCAAGGTTACCTCAGCTGCAGAGAGCCACCTTGCTCAAGGGTGTGCCTCTCCTGGGGTAGACCATGTCCAGTGACTGGTTGCTGTGGAATATAAAGCCCAGTAATGTTGGCCAAATTTGGGATGAAGCTGAAGGGCTCCTTCCTGGGCATGGCTAAGACTGGTTCAGTTCTGTATCATAGTTCTTCTTTTCTCTGCCCAGTTTGGGATCCTTCCCCTTTCTTCAGTGGATGTTCTTTTTCAGGGCTGTCTTTATTTTTCCTTAACTCCATCTCAGGAGTCTGGCCTGCAGCCTCTCCTTTCTCTGCACAGCTTGGGGCATAGAGTAACTACTTAATTATTTCCTGAGTGAATAAATGGGTACATGAATCCCTCTTTGAATGATGGTAGTTCTGTTTGCCTCTCTACCTCCAGTCTATAATTGTAAGATTTCCGTGGAAGTGATTATGACTACATCTTTGTCATCCCTGTTACCTCTTGTGCTTGACATCATTCCAGTTATACAGCAGGTACTCAATAAGTGTTGGATGAACTGTAGGTAGGAGAGTTTCATAAGAGGACAGATTTAGGCAAGAGGGTGTATGGAGGTCAGCATCAATCTGTTTCCACTTGTGGACTTCACATTTAAGCCACAAGGGCCAGCATTTGAACTGCAGACTGTCATGTGGGATCTGATGCCCTTAACCACTAAGCTAAGGGGCCAACCCTTGCAGACTTTGCATTTTAAAACCTCTTTCAGCAGCTATTTTGCTAGAGGTAGACCAAAAGCTCAATTTCCCGAATGATCAGATGGAATTGGTGAGTTTTCGCCCCTGCTTTCCTTTCTCAAAGGTCCTTTCCATATTGTTTGTTTGAGGAATAGATGCTGGCTTGGAGCATAGATGTGGTTGGTAACAATAAAAGCCTCTTTAGAAATGACTTCCATTACCTGTGGTCAATTCGAGACTCACAGACCATAGAAACAGATCTCCACAGGCTTGGGAGTTGTGAGAGATTAGCACAGATTGATTCTGGCAATTAACATGGGAGTTCTCTAAAGCCCAGACCCATGTGAGCTTTCCCCTCCCACTACAGCCTAAGCTAGGTTGGTGCAGAAGCAACCGGAGCTGAAAATGACTTCGGGGTTTCAGGGGCATCCTATGGGCCATTTCCTAGCTATGTGACCTCAGGCTGTATCTCCTCAGTGACCTCCCAGAGAAGAGCAGTAGCCAGTTCAGGGCTATCATGAGGAATATGGACAATTTCTTCCCAGTGAGACTTTCACTGCAGGTTAGGTTCCTCATCCCATGAAAGCAGGCTAAAGATGAGTCAAATCAGGATGCAAGCTAAACCTTGAATCAGATAGAGTAGTTGTGAATTCCAACCTTGCTCCTTACTTGCTATGTGACCTTGAGCAAGATGCTCACCCTCTCTGAACCTCAGCTATTTCACCTGTAAAATGGGGCCATTAATACCAGTTTTCAGAGGTTGTTAATAGAATTAAGATATTGTATGCAACATGTTGAGTGAACTGCTGGATTCTGAGCCCAGTTTTGATATTGTAATAATTCAGCTTATGGTTGCAATTCCATTGCCAAGGCAATTATTTTGTAACCTCTGTGGAGTCCACAAAGGGGCTGGCAGTGACTGTACCAAGTCCTCATCACTGGCTGGCCCAGTTATTTCTTTCTTTTTTTTTTTTTTTTGGAGAGGTTTTTTTCACTATAGGGCACGTGTGCTCACCAGACAGAGAGAGACATAGAGACAGAAAGAGAGAAATCACCCCCCAGGGGGGATGGTCATGCCGCAATCCCTTCTCCTCCATTCTCCTCTCGGGATCTTGGGCACGCACACACATGCGCCCAGTGTGAGTTTTAAGCCACCGGGTCCAGGACGTGAACCACAGTCGACTACGTGGGAGTCCAGCGACATAGCCATTATGCTAACTGCTGGTTCCCTGACCCAGTTATTTCTTACCAACCACTATCATTATACATTATATATATGTATATATAATGCTTCATGTTTATTTTCTCTGATTGCATAAGTAACACATGTTCATCATAGTATATTTGGAAACTACAGAAAAGCACAAAGAAACAAATAAATATCAGCCAGAGATAAACATTGCTAATGCTTTGGCTTATTTTCTTACCATCTATAGTCTATGCTATATTCACATATGCACATGTACATAAACATTGGCACTTCCTTCCTTAATTTCGGTCATATGGTATCATATGGTACTAGCCAGATTGTAACCTGCATTTTCCACTTAATATATTATGGACATTTTCCAGTGTAATAATATATTTTTTCATAACATGATTTTTCAATTGTTTCATAGTTCTGTATTTTAAAACTATTTTCCATATTAAGGTTTCTTCTCCCCCAAATTCCATTAATATAGACAACACAGTGATGGATGTCTTTGGGCCTAAATGTTTGTAGTCCTTTCTTTATTAATTATTATTATTATTTATACGTTCAATCGCTATACATTTTAAATTATTTGAAAAAGTCTCTAAGAGAAATTCCTGGATGACAAGATACACATATTTGTGAGGAAAGATTCACGAAACCAAGGTTCTTGTGGTGTAATATGATCTATTCGCACATTAAATATCAACATGATTTCTAATTATTCTGTTACCAAAATGCCACCTAGAAAGATACACCAATTTGCATGCTTTCCAGTGAGCATATGAGGCAACCTTAAAAGTTTTTGAAAAATGCATATTATGAAAAAATTATGCATGGATTTCAACAATATTTTTGCATTAAAATAAATTTCTACTTCAGTTCCACCATTTTATAAGCTTTTTGAAGTTCCCTTTGTATGAGTGTGCTATTTTGTCATAACATGCCAATATCGGCTACCCACATCTTTTTTATAAAAAAGTTTTGTCTAGTGGGTGTTTTTAATATATGGAAATCAAAGTCAACCCAAGATTCTTCATCTGTACTGGATTCCACCACAAGCTTGCCATGTAACTTTGGGCTAGCCACTTCCTCTCTTTGGACTTCAGTATCTTTATCTAATGGGGGGAGGCAAATTTTAGTAGAAGTCTTTCAGTTGCAGTGAAAAAGATAAAGTCAACTAGTTAAGGCAAGAATTAATAATTTATCAGTTCATGCAACTGTAAAGTTCAGGAAGTAGAACCTCAGGTACAGCTGCATCCAGTACTCAGATAATGTAATCAAAAATTGGTTTCTTTTGTTTTCTAGAGGTTCTGATTTGGTTTGCTTCTTGAGCAACCTCTCCTGTAATCACCTCTGACATCTCTAAGCTAATGTCCCTCCTGCAAAGCTGTACCTCTCTTGTAATAGAGTCTCAAGATTCATTCTGATTGGACCAGCTTGAGTCATGTGTCCATTATAAACCAACCACTGCAGAGAAGGGGGCTAGACTATGCTAATTAGATTAAGAGCCTAGACTCTCCCTGTGGGTGATGAGTGATGGCTCCTAGGAAAAATCAGGGTGGTGTGACTAAAAGCAGGCAGATCCATGGCAGGCAAGCTAACCAGGCTGGACAACCTCTGAGGATCTGCTAACTCTGACATCCCAGGAGTCTGGGAAACTGCTTTGCACAGGATGTTTCCTGCAGAGGTTTTGCATACATGGTTTATCAATGGCCAATGCCTCCTGCCCACTAAACTCATGGATGCCTCATTTCGGTTATCTTTGCTTACAGGGGTATCAGAATAAAGGGGCGGGTAATTACCATATAGATTTATAGACCTTTTTCAACAAACAGACCCTTTTTTCTGCCAAAGTACAAAGCCAGCTCATAAATATTAATCAAAAGGAAACGGCAATCAACTCAAGTGGGAGCGGAAATGGCAAATTACTTTTTCCTCTCTAGGACATAAAAGCAACTTTCATTTGTTGCATGACCACAGGCTGTCTGGCAGACTGCCTCAGTTTTCAATAAATAATAATAATAATAATAATGTTAGCTACTTCTTATGAGGTATAAACGTGGAATGTCATGTACATGAATTTCAACTCTTATTTTATATACTAGATGAGGAAACCAAGGCTCTGGAAAACACAGCCTGTAGGAATTCAGCTAGTCTACCTCAATCTCTGAACCATTTCTGCTCGACAGGCTGCCTAAGGTTTCTCTAGGAGGGAGAAACTTGATTGTCTCTTGTCATTTGAGTTTATGGGATCTGCAAATCGAATTTTTATTTTATGTCTTTTTGGGCATTAGCGAAAGTGGCAAGAAGAGTTGTGACTATAAAAAGTTGTTGATGGACAAGCCTATGGCTTGGGGGGTCAGGCGGGTGGGTAGAAAGTTGAAAAAGCCTATGGCTTGGTGGTTAAGGTGGCTGGATCTAATGTGGTCAACTAAGCAGTTCAAGTCCTGGACCAGGAGCTTAGGAAAAAAAAAAAGAAGAAGAAGAAGAAGAAGAAAAAAAAAAGAAAAGCATTAGGCATGTGTGTGTGCCTGGCCAAAATTCTGAAAGGATGGAGAGACAGAAGACAAGGGACTGAGGCATGACCATGACCCACGGGTGGTGCTTTCTTTTTCTCTTCCTCTCTGGCAAGTACACACATTCTCCCTCAAAAAAAATAAAAAAAAATAAAAAAATAAAAAAAATAAAAAGTTGACACGGCACACTTTCCAGGGTGAAGACTCTGGAAAGATCTGCTCAGCTATAAATTTGGGTAGAAGCCAAGTGCCAGATTTATACACTTTATTCTTTGCCACTTAGCTAGTCTCAGGTTTAATTTGTACACAAGGACATTGAGGACAGAGGAATGATTGAGACTAGATCCCAATTTTTATTCATTTACTCAATGAATGTTTAACTAATTTTTTAAAAGAAGTGTTTAATTCTATTTATTAATATTATTATTTTAAAACTTCCTAAAGGGCATTTGCATTCACCAGAGAGAGACAAAGAGAGAGAGAGTGAGAAAGCAAGCTGCCATGTCCAGGGCTTGAACGATGGCCAGCAATATGGGAGTCCAGCGCCTTAACCACCACACCATCTGCTGGCCCCTACATGATTAGGTAAATACTAAACTGAATCTTAGCCAACTTCCTCTTTACCAACCTGCTGAGTGTACAGACTTTGTCACTCTCTTAATACAAAGCATGATAACTGATGCCCACTGCCTGCTGGTGGTCAGTAGCCACCACTCTCATTCTTTTATTATTATTATTGCTGTTGTTATTATTTTACTTATATTTAATCATTGTACATCTTTACAGTATACAAAGTTTTTTCATGTATGCATGAATACAGTGCATATGAGTCATCATAGATATTACCACGTACATTATCAAGTCACCTTAACCCCCAGGCCACCTGGCTGGTCCCAGGAATTATTTTTCTACTGTGTATTTCTTTTATGAGTGTGAGAGACAGAAAGAGAAAGGTTGTCAACTTCAACAGAGTCTCACACTGAGAACTCCTCTCCCTTCTCAGCCAGGCTCATGGGCACACACACCTTCTATGTACAGGTTAACAAGGAAACAACTCACAACTTTCCATATGCATCCTGTATCCCTTGAGCAGTGTGTTACCACTGCACCACTGAGCTACCTCAAAACTTAATTTTGTTCTCACCTGTATGTTGATGTGTTTTTTTTTCCCCTTTTAATTAGCTGGCTAAGTCTATAAAAGGGCCAGCAGATGGCATGGAGGTTAAAGCACTGGACTCGCATGTGGCTGACCATGGTTCAAGTCCTGGACTCAGCTGCTTTAAAACCATGCCTGATGCGTGTGTGTGTGTGTGTGTGTGTGTGTGTGTGTGTGTGTGCGCGCACCCAAAAACCCAAGAGGAGAATGGAGGAGAAGGGTTTGTGGTGTGGCCATTCCCCGAGAGGGGGGTGTTTTCTCACTTTCTATTGCTGTCTCTCTCCAGTGAGCACTGCACCTATGGCAAAATCCAAATTAAAAAAGAAAAGAAAAGAAAAGAACTGCAAGATTGTATTCTAGAATGGTTATTCCATTTTACATTCTCACCTGCAATGTATAAGTGATTCAATTTCTCCATATCTTTGCCAGCATTTGGTGGTGTCACTATTTTTTATTTTAGTTATTCTGATAGATGTGGGGTGGTATCGCATTATGGTTTTAATTTGCAATTTTCTTTTTATTTATTTATTGGAGAGGTTTTACTTGCCAGAAAGACAGAGAGAGATAGAGAGACAGAAAGCGAGAAATCACCCCTCAGGGGGGATGGCTACACTACAATCTCTTCTCTTCCTTTCTCCTCTTGGGATCTTGAGCACGCACGCACACATGTCCGACATGAGTTTAAGTCACTGTGTCCAGGACTCAAATCTTGGTCAACTACATGGGAGTCCAGTGACATAGCCATTACGCTAACTGCTGGTTCCTTAATCTGCAATTTTCTGATGGGTGATGATGTTGAGCATCTTTTCAAGTGTGTATTGCCACCTGTGTATCCTCTTTGGTGAACTGGTGTTCATTTACACATGTATCACTGTCTTTACTGACAAGCCCCTTCCCTCTCCTAAGAGCAAAATCTGACCCACAAATAATGTTCAATCAATATTCCTCAAATGAACAGATTTCAGGACTAGGAGCATGTCAATGCTTGGATCCAATTTGTCTTGGGTCAGTGTCCCCATCCTACAGAATAGACTTGGCCACCAATGCTACAGATCTTGGCCACACCAGCATTGCAACCAACAGTGTCAGTAAATTCCATCTAGAAAGGATTTGATGCCCAGAGACTTGCTCTTGCTGTATAATTAGGTCTAGCAAAGCTTATGAATGTAGTCCCAGCTCATAATCACTTTTTAATTATATTTACCTTTGTCAGCAGAGAGGTGAGGTGTATTATTGGCTCTGGGAGGTAACAATTCAAATCTTCATCCAAAGAGGCAGGTGCCCTGAGGAGGATATACAGACAGAAAAAAAATGCTTGGGAAAGGACCAAAGAAATGATCAAAGATCCACAGACACAGAGTGCTGGTCTCCTGACTGCCTTGTACTCTGAGGCCAGGGAGTTGAGGGGCTTATGTTTTTTCTTTTGATTGTCCATGTACCAGGAGGGCAGGAGACTAATAGCAGAGTTCTGTTCTTGAGTGTTGACCATGTGCTGGTTACTAGGCTATGGACTTTCTGAAACTAGCTCATGTAATATGCAACAACAACCCTCGGGGGTAAATATTGGCATTATCAGTCCCGTGGACTGGCGGATACTGAAGCACAGAGAGGGCAAGTGGCTTATCCAAGGTGACACAGGCAGGAAGAGGCAGGTCAGACTTCAGACTCAGCTAAGCCAGATGTCAGAGCCCTAGTAGGAAACTGTCATGCTATAGAAGGCTCTGACCCTGCTTTCCTACAACTGCAGACTGATTTAGAGTCATCTGTATTCCTAGCCTTCTCTGTCCATCCTCATAGGCTCAGAAAGTGTTACCCTGGGCAGGTCCTTTGGCAATCTCTTCCCTGTCACAGAGCTGGAGATATATAGTGACATACTTCATCAAGGACAGCATCTTTCCTGGCAGGAACATTCAGTATCCCTTGCCTGAGTGTTCTCAGCCGAAAGCATCAAGCAATAGTGATGATGATGATGTTGATAAAGTTGATAATTACAATAGTTTGTTGAGCCCTTACTATGTGCTGGAAATGATGCACATAGTTTTTATTTAATATAAATTTTCTTAGTAGTTCTCAGATCATGGTCCTGAACCAGCAGTACCATGCCTGGGAACTTATTAGAATATGCCAATTCTTGGTCCCAGAACCAGACTTACTTAATCAGAAACTCTGGGGTTAGAGACCAGTGATCTAGGTTGTTTGTGTTACAAAAGGTAACATACCAGTGGTGAGACATGGATTTGAACTCAGGTATATCTTAACAGCAAATCTTTCTCCTTAAGAGAATGTGGTTTCAGCTTATATGCAGTGAACTCGATGAGATAGGAAGCAAGTGGTGGAGTAGAAGACCCAGCTGTCTCCTTCTGCCCTGGACAGAGCAGATAAATATCCAGAACAGTGATTCTCAACCAGGGACAACTTTGCTCCCCAAGGAATACTGGCAATGTTTGGAGACTTTCTGGTTGTCACACTGGAATGAGAGAAGGAACTATTGGCATCTAGTAGGTATAGACTAAGGGGGCTGCTCTCTTTCCTTCAGTGCACAATGCAGTCTGGCACAACCAAGAATTATCCAACTCAAAATGTCACTTACGCCGAGACTGAGAAACTCCAAGTGAAACCCTCTATGAGTGGACTGGGGTTTAGGATGTAGCCATGTTCTAGAGGTTCCAAACATGGTGGAAGAGGCTGGTCTTTGAGCTGGAGAAGAAGAGACACTCTCTCCCTCTTATCAGCTATGTGACCTTGGGCATCTGACCCCCTGTCTCTGAGTCTCAGCTTCCTCAACTAGAAAACAGAGAAGATAATACTGCTTCATGGCTGATTGTGAAACAAAAATGAGTTAACTTAGTGGTGCTAGGACTTGAGCATATATCAGTGACCTCTTTATCCAAAGTTAAGGATTTCTAGTTAGTTTTTCCCTATTCTCCAGTCATCTGTAAATCACATGTATTCACTGTCAGGATTATCAATCCTGGTTCTGAATCCCACTTCACTGAGGCTATTTATTAGATGACCTTAGGCAAGCAAATTCTACCTCTTATTTCACCTCACCTGAGCCACAATTTCCTCAGCTATGAAACAGAGATAATAGATGTATATGTATCTCATTGGTCTTTTCTTCATAGAACATTAATTCCTTCCATCTCTATGTGTGAAATTCCTTATCTCCCAGAACCACCCTGGGTTCCACTTTATTCAGAAACCCTCCACTAATTCCTTTTCTCCTCTGCTCATCTGTTCTGTTTTCTGTTTGTTATAACATGCAAGTTTTATACCTCAGGACTCACCATGACACCATTAGTTCTGGAAATGTCTGCCTCTGTACCAGGTCACTGTTTTATTTTTAAGAATATTTTCTAAGGATTCCAACCCATCTATCTGCCTCTTTATCCGTCCATCCATAGATCCTTCCACCCTCTCACTCATCCACCCATTCAACTACCCATTGTTACATCCATTTATCTGTCTATCCATTTATTTACCCATCCATCATCCATCCATTCATTCAATTGTCCATCTCTCCATTCATCCAGTCATTTATCATCTGTCCATCCATCATCTTTACCACTTATTTGTTTATTAATTTATTCATTTGATCTTCTACTTCTTGAATTTATAAATTCCAAGAAAGACTTATTGGCTTTTGCTCTATGTGATAGTTATTTTTTTTCATCAATTTTGCAAGGCCTTGGTACCCAGATATTTGTTAAGACAGTAGTCTAAATGTCACTGTGAATGTATTTTATTTTTAGATGAGATTAACATTTAAATCAGTAGATTTCAGGTAAAGCATATTACATTCCATAATGTGGGTTGTAATATAAGACATAAAGGTTTCTATGTAAACCTCAGAAAAGGTCACTTAGATATAATAGGTCTGCAAAATATTTGACAGAACTAATCAACAGCCCGATTAACTAATTATTTAAGTTATACATTAAAATTGATTTAGGAGAATCTAAAGAGGTTGCATTTGAGGTGAATAGGAGTTATTTTACTGATATCTGATGAGAAGGAAATTTTAAATCAAAGTACGAGGCACATAAGCTTGGAAATATATGCTATATTCATGAGATTCCAATATTTTGGTGAATCTGTTATAGAGAATGTTGTTAAAGAGAGACACATTTCCTGGACAAGTCAGCAGCAGTCAGTCCCAAAAGAATTGTATAGCCCACGTCAAAAATTTTAGACTTTATTCCAAGGCCAATAAGAGCAAATGAAGAGATTTAGGTAGAAAATGTCATTATCAGAATTGTATTTTAGGAAGGTTATTCTCTGCTGTTTAGAGAATGAATTGTCAAGTATTTTGGTAAGCTATTGCTGATATACTTCCCAACTTAGATTAAAACAGTAAATATTTATTATTTCATATTTTCTGTGGGTCAAGAATTCAGGAATACTTTAGTTGAGTTATTCTGGCTTAGGGTATCTCATGTGGTTGCAATCCAAATGTCAACTGGGCCTGTGGTCATCTGGGACTGAAGAGCCCTCTTCTAAGATGGTTCACTAACATTGTAGCTGAAAAGGCATCAGTTCCTTGACAGTTATTGGCAGGAGGTCTCAGTTTCTCGTCATATGAACTTCACCCCAGAGCTACTTGAGTGTCCTCACAATTTGTTCAAATAATGGAGAATGAGGGAGGGAAATGAAGGAAGAGGAGGAGGAGGAGAAAGAGAGGGTGAGGAAGGAAAAGAAGGAGAGGGGCAGGGAAAGAGGGGAGAGGAAGAGCAAGAATAGTACCTCTTCTGAACAAATCCTAGAAGTCACACGCTCTCTGTCACTTGCACCACATTCTACTTGTTAGAAGTGAACCTGACCCATACTCAAAAGGAGAAGAACTAGGCTCTACTTTTTTTCAGAGACCATTATTAAAGATTGCATGGACTTATTTTAACACCACTAGGGTTGGAGACAGAAAGGAGGCAACTGGGAGGGAGTTACAACTCTATAGGGAGGAGATGTTTATGGAAAAGAGTTACAACACGTGAAGGTTAATTACCTTTGTGTATCTGGGGTGAGGAGTTCAAAAGAAGAGCCCAGAGTAATCCTCAAGTCTGGTTTGGGCAACGGATTGCATGACAGTACAACTTCCCAAGTTGAAGATTATAAAGGAGAAGCAAATTGGAGGTGGTGAATGTGTATGTTGGGAGGAGTCTATGCATCATACAAGTGGGGAAATACAGAAGGTGTTTTGATATGTGGGTTCATAACTCAGATGAGAATCCTCAACTTGACCAAAGATTTGGAAGCTCTCAGCATACGTCTGAAGTTTGAAACTATGGGCATGGGTGCAATCCTCTAAGGAGAGTTTGGAGTGATGAGAAGAGAAAGGGGTTGACCATGGATAATCTCTGGAAAGCATTGACATTTCACAACCAAACAGTAGAGAAGAACCTGAGCAGAAGTGGGAACATGAAGAAAGAACCAGAGAGCTATGAAGGAACCCAAGAAAAAGAGTGGATTCAGACTCTAATGGAAGAAAAGTTTCATAGAAAGATGCTATCAAGAGTCTACAGTGGCAAAAAGAGGTCAACTCATAGCAGAAGTTTTGAAATCTTAATTCAGCTGAACTATCTTGTTCAAGTCCCTTCCCTTCAGTGTACTTTCATTTCCTCATCCAGAAATGACAAAAATGATCATCTTTGGGATAGTGTGAACATTTGGACAATGTGGAGAGTCTAGCAGTGATTAAGTAAGGATCAGTTTTCCTTTAATATCCTTCATGATAGGCTCATACATAAGTGCATTCAGCCAAAAAAGAACCAGAGTATCCTCTATGAAATGTATGTTTTTCATTTTCACACGTGAAGAGGGTATGTGTTGCGGGAGAAGCAATGCGGGCAGATCGGGTGATCTTTCCTCGCATGGTCTAAGCTGTCAAGGACTGACTTTTCCAGCTAAAATCCATGGTGACTGTCATCTGACACCACTAAAAGCCAGCTCAGAGTGAACTCCCACAGCTACGAGACTGCCACTCTTGCCCTTGGCATGCACCCTTATCTGCCACTGACGAGAGGACTAGGGTGGCAGAGCTGTCAACCCAGCCTCTTATTCGAACAGTGGATTTCCAGCAAATGGAGTGTGTGTATATAATTATCAGAGATGTAGATCCTGACATTAAAACAAACTGTCTCAAACCCCCGTCATCTCTAACGAATGGCAGTTTAGGAGGGAGCTGGGGGTAGAGCCGACATGTCAGCAATGATTAGGGAAGTCATATAATTTGGCACACTGGGGAACGCATACAGCAGAAAAATGGAGGAGGAATTTAATAGCACAGATTATGTTTTTAATTACTTTAGCAAACGAACTGTTCTTGTGCTCTGGTGGCGTTGTTGGAGAAGCCACCCCCGGTGTTCCCAAGCTGCCTGTGAGTCACAACCAGGATGGGGGCTGGTTGTAGGGAGCCAGAGGGCTTCCAAGACAGTGAAACTGAGCTTGCAAGCTATGTCTCCTTCTGAGGAAATCCTCTGTCCCATTCATGTAGGGTGCAGTCAGATAATTATTAGTGGAGGGTTCAAGAGCAGATGCTGGTGACAGCATAACTGAATTTGAAGCCTAGCTCCACCATTTATTAGCTGTGTGATCTAGAAAAAGACAATTGTATGGGTTGAACTATATGTTCCCAAAACTTGTGTTGGTGTCCAAATCCCCAATATCTCAGATTATGACACTTAGAAATAGGCATGATGCAAGTGTAATTGTTTAAGATGAGGTCATACTGGGGCAAGGTGGTAGTCCCCTAACTTATTAAAGGGGGAAATTTGGACACAGAGATACACACAGGGAGAAGGCCATGTGAAGATGAGGATGGAGACTTGGGTGATGCTTCTATAGCCTAAGGAATACCTAAGACTGTCAGCAAACTGCTGGCAACTAAGAGGGGATGAGGACAGGCCTACCTTAGTACCTTCACAGGGACCCTGACCCTGACGACACCTAGATTTTGAATTTCTGGCCTCAAGAACTGTAAGAGAATACACTTCTGCTGTTCTAAGCCACCTAGTTTGAAATATTTAATTATAGCAACAGTAGGACACAAATAAAAGAATTGTACATGCCTATGTGTGCTTCTAATTTGTAGACAGCGGCGGTACTTAGACATCGTGGCGTATTGTGAGGCTCGAGTGCAACTTATGTAAAGCACTTTAGGCAGTGCTTAGAATATGACTAATTCCCAAACACCACAAGCTGCTTCATACTGCAAGCCCTTGTAGGGGGGAGGTGTTTTTGAATGGGGATTAAGAGAGGACATTAATTTCTATTGTGTACCTAATATTTCGTGGGAGTTGGGCTAGACCTTCATACCTTGGTTTATCTGATACATCAAAGTGGTATTCTAAACCCGTTTTACTGACAAGGAAGGTGAGGCTCAAAGAGGTGAAGTAACATCTTGCCACAGGTTATCCAGTCTGTATGCAGCAGATAAAAGATTCAAAGCATGGGGCATCTGACTTGGAAGGCAATGACCACACCCTTTTACAGCTTAGTGTCTCCATGTACATTAACACCGAAAACGTTTGTCCTCTCAGCTGGGAGAAAACAGGAAGTGGCCATAAGGAGCCAGCTGCACAGCGAGTGAGAACCCACCAGGGCTAACCTCTGCACCCTCACCATCTAGGCTGTGTGACTGTGAACGAGTAACTGTCCTTTTCGTTGAGCCTTCACTTTGTCATCTGTGAACAGAGAACAATAATCTCTCCCTTGAAGGAGAATGGTAAAGACAGCATTCAGTAATGCGTGGAGCTCTGATGCCATTCAATAAATCCTTGTCGGCATGACTATTCTCACCAGGGGAGAACACTTCCATTGTGTCTGTTACATGCCAGGATATGAAGGATTCTCTGCTTGATCATTTCTGGGCCTCGGTTTCCCCACTTATGAATGAGATTATGAATCATTATAATCACTTGAAGTGGCCACTTGGAATAGTCTCACTTCTTTGATGAGCTTTGACTTTAAAGCCTTTGCTTGTATGAAAATAGGAACTGGAGGGTCTCTTTCATCAATGTTTGCACATCCCCAATTGTGGGGTCTCCATATATTAAATCATTAGAGAAGTCATGCTGCATTTTTCTATGTTTTCCTATGCAAAAATGAACCATGAATTTTTCAATGACCCAATATTTTGGTGGTCCAGTCTTGTTTCAGTTGCTGTGGCTGTATAGCAAAGTACCCTAGAACTCTGTGGTGTAAAACAACCATTTAGATGTCCATAGAGTCTAAGAGCCAGAGATTCAGGCAGGGCACAGTGGGGATGACTTTTCTGTGCTCCACAATGCCTGAGGTCCCAGCTGGAAGACTTGAAGGCTGAGGCTGGAGCCATCTGGAACTGTCTCATAGTTGATGTCTACTATCAGAAGCAGCCCCTGTTCCTCTCTGCAGGGTTTCTCTCTGTATGGTCTCTCAGCATGAGCTGGTTTGGGCTTCTTTAGAGCATGATGGATGGGTTCCAAAACTGCATGGAGAGGTGGGAAAAGGAGCAGAGGAAAGGAGCTTCCGAAGAGAACAGTGTTCTTTATATGACTCTACTTTGGAGGTCTCAGAGCATCACTTCCATCATTCTCATATATACACGTGCACATTTTTGAAAAATATAGCCTCCCATGTTCTTTCATGGCTTGTAGATAAAAAAATACATCATCAAAAGCCCCTAGAAAAGGCAAAAGCCCCTAGAAAAGGCAATGTTTAGCTAACAAGTGGCAGAAACCATGCATGTTTGTACAGCAGGACCATGCTCCTCCTAAGACAAAACCTCCCATGCTCTGTGTTCTAGTCTGTTGTGTAACAAAGTATCTGACTGGGTAATTTATAAGGAATTGGAGTTTATTTAGCTCATGGTTTTAGAGGTCTAAGGGGGTCACATTTGATGTGGGTCTTCTCTTTTCCTTTATTGTCGTAGTGTGTGCGCTCACCAGGTGAAAGAGAGCATTCCCCAAATGGGCGTGGTCACACTGCAATCCTCCTTCTTCCATCCTCCTTCCTATCAGGATTTTGGGCATGCACACACAGGCACCCAGCCTATTTTTCAAGCCAGTGGGACTGGGATTTAAACTGCAATTGGCCATGTGGGATCTGACTCCTTTAACCACTGTGTTACAGGGCTGGCTTTGATGAGAGTCTTCTTGCTTGTGGGAGCCCCTGCAGAGTCTCAAGGCATCACGCAGCAAGAGAGCAAGAGCAGCACAGGGCAGGGAACACTTGTCTATGCTCATCTCATTCCCACCAGGTTCCAGTCACCGGGTCCCAATCCTGATGATGTTAATCTTCATCATGTCCTGAAGGCGCCACCTCTTCACCCATAATTAGATTAAATCTCTACCCTGTAAACACTGTTACAATGGTTCACCAAATTTTAACACATTAATTTTGGAGGGACACATTCAAACCATAGCAATCTTTGACTATTGGGCCTAAAAATAGTTTGTAAACCTATCAGATGATAGCCTCCCGAGGCCCCTACCAGAGAGGAAACTGTGGACCCCATTTTCCTGGTTACAGGAAATGGTGCAGTGGAGTAAAGGATTCAGCAGCTCCTATTATATTTTTGCTTTGTTTGTTTTTAAAAGATTGACTTATTTATTTTCATTGTATTTGTTATTATTATTTTTATTTTTTAATTTGAGCAGAGAGAGAGAAAGGAAAAATGAGAAAGCAAGCCTCTAGGTCCAGGACGCTAACCATGATTGGCCGTGTGGGAGTCCAGCACCTTAGCCACCATACCACCTGCTGTCCCCGTTCCTATTATATTTGAAGGAAAACACTTCCCCACCTGGGAAGAGGGGTGGATGATAGTTCATGGTTCCCACTCCACCCCAATATCTAGCTCCTGCTCTAATCCAGGAAGGTTTCACCTTGGTTCTGGCTGGATAACAAAGAACATAACTCAGCCACATTCATTGTCATTTTAGTGCAGAGTTCCATGTCATGAGGCACAGCATCCTGAGCTGGACTGTTACCCCGTGTGGCTACCTGTGGGGCAGGAGGTAGATTGAGGATACATTCTTGGAAATCTCCCAGTAACACTCAAACCATGTCTTATCAGACAGTGCACATGGGAGGGGATAGCATCTTTTCATCATTTATTTAGGGGGAAATATCACTGGAGGGCCTACTACATGCCAGGTCCTGGAAATACTATGAATAAGCATGATTTATGGAGTCACAGTCAGGAAGTTGTAATTTGGTATATTGAGTGGTCTAATGGGGAAAGTGGAGGCAGATATGGGAGTCCAGACAAAGCCCCTAACTCCTTCTGAGCATCAGAGAAGGCTTCCTGAAAGAGGTGATGTCTGGAAGAAGTCTTGAAGCTAGAAAAGGAATTAGATATGTGAAGACGAGGGGAGGGTCGGAATGGGAGTTTCAGGCAGAGGATGCCACATGTTCAAGGCCCAGTGGCCAAGAGCCACAGCTGTCAGTCCCCAGCGGTGGACAGGGAAGGTTTTCATCTTACCACCACTGAGACCATTGTTCCTACTGCTAGCTGGAAGCTCTCCCCACCTGGAAGCAGTCTTCAATTTAGAGAGCTGAGGGTCTCGAAACTTCCAAGTGGATAAATGGGATGGGAAGGAAAATGTCAGAAATATGGTGGTAGGGTTGGAAAGTGCAAGATTTCCATGAAGTAATTGGCAAGAGTAGGAATAGAGAGAGTAGGAAAAGAAGATAGGATAGAGGCGATGGTGCCGGAAGCAGGGCAACAACTAGCTGAGTGGAGACTGGAAAAGGCAGAGAAAGGACAGGTGCCAGGCACAGTGACAACTGATATAAGGGGGAGATGGAGGCTCTGTGTGTGTGAGTGCACAGGTGTATATGCGTGTATGCAAGCATATGTATATGTGCATATGTGTGAGCACATGTGTGTGCATGCATGTGTATGAGCATGTGTATTTGTGCATGTATTAGGTTGTCAGGAAAGTCATGATATATTTTTCTATGCAAAAAATGAGTCATAACTTTCCCAACAAGCCAATATATGAACATGTGTGTGTGTATGTGTGTGTGGTGGGGACTTGCTAGAGGGGATTCAAGTGCTTGCTTGTGTAGTCATGGACACACACATACACATACACACACAGAGTTTTTCATTGGTCATTTAAAATGCCCAGGAGGGGCCTTTGCCTTGGCAAGCTGTTCTTCTTGTAGCTAGGGAGATGACCCAGGTTCTCAACCCAATGAGACCATGGGGAGAAGTCTTGAGCAGAAGATAAAGAAAAGCCTGTGCTGTCCCTGCAGCTAGAAGCAGGTAACATTTATAAAACACTTGGTCCCAGGCGCTGTGTAAATGATTCTCATGGATTACTCTGCTGACCCCTATGCAGACCCCCAAGTGGGCTGTGGATTGACTGGCTGGAAAAGATCTTTCTCTGGGCCAGGTGGTGGTGCAGTGGTAATGCAACCGTGATCCACATAGGAAAAGTCCTGAGCTCAAGTCCTGGGACCTTTCTGAGCACGCCAGGCATACACGTATGTGTTCATGATCTAGGTTGACTAAGACTGGGGGTGGGTCACAACATGTAGACCTCTCTTATTTCTCTCCCCATGGAAAAATAAACATTAAAAAAATAAAAATACCTTGCTCCATTCTAACCTGGATATATGCTCTGTGAGATTAGACTTACATTCTGAAGCCAAAGGGACTGTCAGCCTGAAAGAAGCCTATTTCTTATAGCTACAGAACGTTATTTACTTGGGGGAGTCTTTTCAGATGAAATAAACATAATCGATGTCTTTGCAAAGCATTTCTTGCAGACACCTGAGTTTCTCCTGGTTGTTGGGCACAGGGAGAGCAACTCGGTAAAAGCACCCTGAGCAGCATCTTCAGACCCATGGCCACACCTGGGTCAGTGGCCAGATGAGCTTGGGAAAACCTCCCTTTCCTCCTCACCAGTAATCCAGAAAGTTCTTGCCCAACCCTGCACCATCAGAATACCCTACAAGAGCAGGTAACCCTCGGATCAGACCCATTTTACAGATAGGGACACCATCACTCTACTAGGAGACATAATCCGAGCATAGAAAATCAGTAATACACACTTAGTCAGTGGTAGAAGTCAGGTGTGGACCAGGAGTTATGAATTGATAGTTCATGCAATCAGTCTGTCTTTGATATCCTATGAAATATTAAAAGTACATCTAAGAATGGAATACTCTGAAGGTGTCTGAAAGAAGGAGGAAAAAAATTCACCCATGATTTCAGAATGAACAGGGCAATGAGGTTGGGTCTTCAAGGCTGCATGGATATTTGACTGATGCAGAAGGCATGATAGTCAGAGAAAGAAGCAGTACATGCACAGGTGCAGTAGTGCGACAAGTTCAGGTGAGTTGAGGAGTTGGTGTGGCTTGAGAGTGGTGTACACAGTAGGAGGGATAGTCCAGGAGATGAGTCAGGGACCCGATGTGGAAGGAAGTACTTGGATGCCATACTGAAGTGTTTACAGTTTTATCTTATGGGCATCAAGGACCCCAATGAGTCTACAGAGGCCAGCGATGAATTGCATTGGTTTTCTAATGAGGCAGTGGCTAAGAACGAGCAAAGCAGCAAGACTGCTGCATTCAGACCTCAGATCGGTGTCTCCTGGTTGTGTATCCTTGAATAAAAACTATGTCAGTTTTCTGCATCTTTACAATGGAGATACTGGTAATAAAAATACGTAACTCAGAGTTACAAAGGGGAGCACATGATATAATCCATACCTCGTATTATGTAGTGTCTATCCTATCGTAAGGGCTCAATTGATATTAACTACCATTATCATTATTATTGAAGGAAGACTCTGGGGGCAGCCTTCAGATGGCAGGGATCGAAAGGTAGACAGAAAGAGGACTGGAATTTCGAGACTACAGAGAAAGTTTACACAGCAATAATAGATCCTGGTTCAAGGCTAAAGCTGTGGGGACACAATGCGGAGGGTAGGTTTGAGAGAGGACTGGTGAATATCATTTAAATAGATTAAATAAGCTAACATATAGGAAAGGGTTTTGCAAATGGTACACATTTGAGTGTGATTACTATTAGGACTATTTTCATCAGCTTTATTTCTTGGGGCCTGTCAGCCTCAGTTCTCTAGAGAGAAAATGCCATTTAATTCTCCCAGATCAAATATTTAACAAACACAACACTGAATAAACTGAAGCTTGCCTATTTAGCATGCACTTGGTATTTTTAGTTGCTGAACGAAACTCCAGAGATTTGCCACCTTGGCTGACATGATTCTCTGTCTGAGACTGATTATCTGTACTGGGGACCGTACACATGTTGTCATGGCCAAGAACAGACTATCTGGAGCCCAGATGCCTGGGTTTGAATCCCAGAGCTCTGCTGTTTAATGAAGACCCTTGGGCAAACTACTTAAACTCTTTATGTGCTCATTGATAAAATGGAGAGAGAAACAAGTTACCTCATGAAGTTGTTATAAAGATACGGTGTGACAGTAGGACAGGATCTGACATGTAAGCACAACTATCATCACCATCATCGTCATTACAATTTCATTATCACCATCATCCTCCTCACAATAACCACCACCATCGACATCACCATGATTATCATTATCACTGTCACCATCATCATCACCACCATCATCACCATTCTCATGATCACTATCACCATCATCACCACCATCATCATTAACAACATCACTGTCATTACAATCACCATCATCATTACTATTATTATCATTACTATCATTATGATCGCCATCATCATCATGATCATCACTATCACCACCATCACCATCACCACTATCACCATCATCACCATGATCACCATGATCATCACTATCACAATCATCACCATCATCAACAATATCACTGTCATTACAATCACCATCATCATTACTATTATCATCATTCCTATCATTATGATCACCATCATCACCATGATCATCACTATCACCACCATCACCATCACCGCTATTACCACCATCACCATCATCATCACTATCATGATCATCACCACCATCATCATTAACAATATCACTGTCATTACAATCACCACCATCATTACTGTTATCATCATTACTATCATTATGATTACCATCATCACCATGATCATCACTATCACCACCATCACCATGATCATCACTGTCACGATCATCACCACCATCATCATTAACATCACTGTCATTACAATCACCATCATCATTACTATTACCATTATGATTATCACCATCACCATGATCATCACCATCACCATCATCACCATCACCACTAATACCACCATCACTGTCATCCCTATCTCCACCATTATCACCACCATCATCAACAATATCATCGTCATCACAATCCCCATCATCACCACTGTCATCTCAATCACCATCATTACTCTTATCATCATTACTACCATTATCATCATCATCACCATCATCACCACTATCATCATCACTACCATCATCATTAACCATATCACCATCATTACAATCGCTATCATCACTGTCATCTCAGTCACCATCATTACTATTATCATCACTACCATCATTATCATCATCATCACCACTATCACCATCATCACCAGCATCACCTTCACCATCTCACCATCACCACCATTATCATCACTATCACCATCATTGTCACTACCATTATTACCATTAACTTATACAGACCAGAAAAGTGCACTCCTCCATATGAAACATGGAGCTGGAATGATTAAGACAGACCATGTCTTCAGCCACTGTAGATGGGAGACTGAGGCTCAGAGAGATGATATCACTTAATTGGGATTTATGTGTCCATGTCCTCAGCCAGAGAGTGAGACACAGAATAAAAACCATGGATTATTTACCTCCATACCTCTAGCTTTTAAAGTACCTGAGATATATGTTGAATTGCCCTTTGCTAACAAAATGACTGAGTAGATGATGAATAAATAATTTTGACCTTGAAGTCTTAAAGTTTAAATAATTTTGACCTTGAAGTTTTAAAGTTCTTAAAGTATGGTCCAGTAGCTTGCAGAGGGTCCCTTCTCTTAACCACATGTCTGTCCGAGTTCCAATTTTGTTCAACCAAAAAACTCATTGCAACAGACTGAACATAGTTGAAGCTGGGAGAGTACAGGCATTCTATTCAGTTTGGCGTTAAAGAAAATTGCCAAAATGCAAAGCAACATCCCTCCTCTCGGTTTCTTTTTCAGTTGTACAAAATCTAATTATTTTTCCTTGAATATGCTGTTTATGTTAAGTCATAATGGATTTATTATTGTTATTTGCAATAATTGCAATAATTCATAAATGCATGTTTTTAAACAATGTTTGTTTAATTTCTAATGTGGAAATTCTATTGGTATAACTCACATCAACAAAAGCTCTTTGGGGTCTTTAATCATTTAAGAGTACAAACAGTCCTGAGACCAGCAACTCTGAGAACCAGATAGAGATTGAGCAGTCTCACGCAACAGGCATGGAAACATTCAGAGTTCCTGTGGGTAACTGAGATCAGTCTCAGGGCTAAGCCTACAGTGGGATTTGAGGAACACATTTCAGAGTAGGGACTACTGATCCCGGCCAGATGGGACTTCCCTAGCCAGACAGGTCTTCCATGAGCACAGCTGACTAGTCCAGATGGGAGGGAAGTGAGGTCTGACCCTCTCCCTCAAGTCAGTGATTCCAAAACCACTGCAGACTGACCGCCTTCCAGGAGCCACAGGCTGAACCTCATAGTCACTGCACCACTTTATGGGCCATTAATCTCCCCCTGAGTCAGGACAAAGTGCCTGGCATGGGTCCATTCGTTTGTTCACTCTGAGAGTTGTTTTATTGTCTCTTTACTTTGGCCCAAAGAGCACTATTCTACTAATTAAGGTGGCCTTTATTCCAGAGTCCTCTAGAGAGAAGGCACACACAGCGTTATTAGGCAGGGACTATGACTGATCCCTCATCCTAATGGTGTCCTTTTGGGGAGAAGAGCAG
>NW_006159701.1:1302743-1338872 GCF_000334495.1 Tupaia belangeri chinensis | reverse complement strand
GGAATGAAACTTTTCTGAGCATGCCCTAGGGAAGGGCAGAGTGTCCATAGTTCCATGTGTGGTTAGGAACACAAGCATCAGATTGACCCCTGCATGCTTCACACAAGCTTTGTGACCCTGGGCAAGTCTCAGAGCCTCTCTCATCCTCAGTATCTGCATCTGTGCAATGGGTCCAAGTGTCCATTGTGAGACAGCAGTGAGGATGCAGTGAGAATCCTGTCCACCCCACTAGCTGTTGCAGATTAAGCATCATTAGTAAGCGCCTGTTACCATCACTGAGAAAGACGATCACTGCTATTTTGTAAATTCATTATTTCATGAAAGAGATGGAGAGATAGAGAGAGAGGCCCTTGACAGGGTCTTGCCATGTCAAACTCCTTCGCCCAGACTCCCAGGATCCTCTTTCCAGTTTCCTGGCTAGCTGGGATCACAGGCATGCACAGGTGCACCCAGCATGCTCATGTCTACTTGGTATCCGAACCCGGGCCTCTCATGTGGTTCCAGCCTTGTGCACCACTGCAAACCTGCTGGGCCTCTGCACCTGGGTCCTATCGCTACTATTTTCATAAAGCTCCCCAACAACCCAAGGAGTAACAGAAGAGGAACTCAGGGTTCAGAGAGAAAGTCAGTATTCGAGGTACTGATTGTGCAGTCGCACAATCTTCATGTGACAGGGCTGGATTGGAACCCAATTCTGCTCACATCCTACACAGAGAGCTCCACGAGGGATTCTCCCTGGGGGGAAGGGAGTTGAACCCGGGAGCTGAGCGAGCAGACTGTTTGATGACTCCTGCTGTTTCCACCTGAGATCTCATTTTCTCTCTTTTCACCTTGAGGCAAGTTGCTAATATTTGATAGGGAACGTGAGGAACAAAGACAGGAAACACGAGATGTGTGTAATCATTTTGTCTCTGCCGCTTACCCTATTTCTCTGTCCCTGAGTGGCAAGGAGGAGATTTGCAGACCGTCTTTTTGACTAGACCAGCAGCCTGGTTGCAAACAGCTTTACAACGATCCAAAGATATTTCAAATCATTAATTTCTTTTTCGTGAAGGATATCAATTGGAAGGCTATTACGGGAAGCAGGTGTGAAATGAATAAAGAACGGGGAGGGGAGAGAAGTGTGGGAAATGAGGCCTGGGAGGGACAATGGAATGAACATTTCTAAAATCGAGCTGCTGAATTAAGGAATCAGGAAAATGCCCCAATTATGGTATCAAATTGAGGGAACAAAGAGACATGAAACGTACCTTGAAAATGAACAAGGGAGTGGGAAATTTAACACCTTCCAGAGCAAGGGCTTCTACCCATTCAGAGGAAAGAGCTGCCTTTGTCTCTTTGATATCATTTGAGGAAAAAGAGAAAATCTGTCAGATCAGGTGTGTGTAAGAGAGAGAGAGAGAGAAAGAAAGAGAGAGGTGGAGAGAAAGACAGAAATGCAGAGAAAGTGGAGGGGACATAGGTGATAGAGATGGATTCAGTGAATGCTCCTGGCTCAGTCCCAACAGAGGTGGATATCCGAGCTCTCCCCATCTGTCGAAAAGCCCTCTTTCTCCACCCATCCAAGCCCTCCAGAGAAGAGAGCCCAGTGGCCACCATCAGTCTGGAGGCACACAAGCCTAGTTTCCCTGGTGGGACACCCCATCTGAGTCTGTATCTGTGAGAAATGAACAAGTTTCTTCCACTTGCCATCTGCATGAGGGGATGTGGAGGACAGGCCTGGAAGAAGAGTCAGAAGGTCTGAGTGCAGACCCAACTCTGAGGGAGCTGGGCAAACTCACCCAACTACTTTAGGCTTCAGTGTTCTCATACTTGTCCTTGCTAACTCCCTGGGGTTTTGTGACCCTTAAGCAAGATTACAGTCATGAAAAAACATTCAGAAATTTTTTTTTTAAAAAGTGTACAGATGAAAGAAATCTCAATTATTACTGGTGGTATCGAGGTTCATCTGGTTGTATTTTCTGGATAATGCCCCCGTTCTCCCTTTACCCATGAGGAGTCAATCTTCCCAGTAAAAGATCATTGTGTTTTCACACCGAGGGAGGAAAATGTTCAGAGAATTTATGTCTTGTTCTATTCCAGAGGAAAATCCCTTACAACAGGCCATGAAACTCAATGGGGAGGAGAATGGTCACGATGCTGTAATAGTAATGATAATAAAAAAGGAAAAACAAAGCCACTCAGATCAACTAGGATAATGTATGGCCAAGGGAAGTGTTGTGTGCCTTTTCCCTCTTCCCTACAAACTTCCTGGCCTAGTCTCCATCACCTATTTTTGAATGGGCCAATGACTACTAGGTCATTCCTTTTGGGAACAGTTTGCAGAAATGACCTTCTGTTTCCATCATGTCCTGGGTCCCTCCTTCCTTAGCAACCCCCTGTTAGTCTTGAGATGGATTCTGAAAGGAATCAGTCCACCAGAGCTCTCATTCTGGAGTTCAGTGTGAACATCCCTTCCCGTGCTGTTCAGAAAGAAACCCGGAGAATTTACCAATTGGAAGAAACAATGCAACCAACACTAATTCCGGCCAGGAGCCAGCCATTCCCTCCCTCTCAGGCCTGTGGGCAGCCTGTGGGCAGCAGCTCGATAATTGCTTACTAAATCAAGGGAGTTGGCAGGAAGTGGATTCCTTTGGGCATCTCCTTCCTTGTTGCCTAGAATTTGCCAGAAACAGGAAACGGAACTGCTTCATGAGTAAGCATCTTCTAGAGGTAGCTAAGTTATCATCTGCCAAGATCCGGGAGTCCATGCAGCCCTGCAAGCGTGCCTAGCATAGTGCTACCTTTGGCAACTGTAGGCAAGCAGTCTTCACGCCTGGTAGGTGGAGTATAGCGTTGTCATGGTGACAGAGAAGGTGTGTGGGCTCTGAAGGGTAGAGAGGTAAGAGCTGGAACCTTGCCTGTGGCTCCTACAATGTCTCAAACCATTGAGCCTCAGTGCCCTCCTCTATAAGGTGATGAAAACAATTTAGAACTTGTTGTGTAGAGTGGAGAGAAAGTGCAGTAGAAGTGTTTTGCATTGTATAGGAAATAAAACAAGTGGGGAAAAAATAACTACCCTTATCTCATGGATTAAAGACCTCTGAGAAGTTTAGTAACTTTACCAGGGCGATGTTTTTTTTTTTTTTTTCTGGAGCCAGAATAGGATTTGAACCCTGGTAGTGAGACTAGACTTGAGGGTCTAGACTCTTACCTCCAAGAGAGGACACTAACATTTTGTGGGAGAAATGGCTCTCTCCCCTTCGTACCCCACGGATTCCTACTACACCCCTTCTTTCCATGGAAGACCCTTGGTGTTTTGCCTTCCCCTTCATCAAAACTCCCCTTACCAGAGCCTCATCCATTTACAGTGCAGCCTTCAACATTTCCCCATTGCTTCAGAATCCAGACCCGATGTTTACAATCCAGTATCAAAATCAAATCACTAGAGCGGCCAGAGAGTCGTGATGAATGTGAGAGGCAGTCAGATATGAGACATCAGGGAACATGGGCTAGGCAAATGCAATCTAAAAGCATCCCAATTAAAAATATAAAGAAAAAAACGAACAAAGACAAAATATATGTCTCTGGGCTCCAAGTAGCTCACAGACCACCTGTAACCTCTGATCCTGCTCACTGTTTTCATTCTGCAGAGAAAAATGGGATTCACCCACAGTCATAGCATAGACAAAGTGGTCAAAGCCACAATGCTTTAAAAGATCCATTTCTTTTGTTTTCTTTTTTTTTTTTTTAAGAGAGATTTTTGCTATAGGGTGCATGTGCTTGCTAGAGAGAGAGAGACAGACAGAAAGCGAGAAATCACCCTAAAGAGGGATGGCCACATCATGATCCCTTCTCCTTTAGGGTTCTTGGGCACACACACACACGTGCCCAGAGCAAGTTTTAAGTCTCCGGGTCTGGGATTGGAGCCACGGTCGACTATATGGGAGTCCAGCGATGTAACCACTATGCCATCTGCTGGTCTCAAAAGATACATTTGTTTACTGTTCCCAGGTCAGGACTTTCTCTGCTCTGTGATCTAATTCACACTATTGCGTTAATGACTGACTAAGCTTTTACATTGTTCTTAGAGAGGTGGCAATACCGGTAGACGTGTAAATACTATGACAAGGGGGACATAGTTGAGGGCAAAGGTGCACTTGGTCCATGCCATGTACACATCATCTCTTCTGCATGCATTTATTTCCCAAAAAGGAAGGAGCATTTCCAAGGCTCTATCCTGGGGAAACAGCCCATTGGTCCCCTATGGCTCCTTCCCTTTCCAGGTCATGGACTCTCTCCCAGGAACTGTCCTGGTAATGAATGCAAAGTTAATGCTGTTTGGCTCTATTTTCTTAGACTTTCTGCAGGCGGGGAGGAAGTAGCATGCACTTTATTTGAATTCCATGACCTTTGGAAGTACACGGCTGCGTCTTAAATTGTTCTGTCGTGTGTTTTTTTAGGGAAATGACAAAGCCCAGGTGACAGGAGAGGAACCTCTGAGACCCCAGAGGTTTCTCTCGGCTCTGGTTTGGTGATGTACGTGTCAGGAAGCTGCATGAGCTTTACAGACAGAGTGTTAGTTTGCATGGCACAAAGTTTTGGAGGAGCCTCCATTTTCCCATCTCAAAAATGGAGAGAAGGAGGAACCAGCAGTTGGCGTAGTGACTACGTTGCTGGACTCCCATGTAGTTGACCATGGTTCAAGTCCCGGACCCAATGGCTTAAACTCACTCCAGGCATGTGTGCATGTGTGCCCAATATCCTGAGAGGAGAATGGAGAAGGGATTGTGGCATGGCCATCCCCCCTGGGGGGTGATTTCTTGCTTTCTTTCTCTGTCTCTATTTCTGAAGAGTGCATGCACCCCATATTTTTAAAAATAAAAAAAAATGGAGATAAGGAGAATGTAAAGATAGAAGGTTGATATAGAAACTGGTGGTGTAAGGATGAAGCCAGATGATGTAGCCCAAGTGCCTGATACAGTGCCTGGCACCTACTAAGTGCTCAGTAACGAAGGGTAGTGTGAATCAGCTTCAGGGTGACTGGCTATGACGCACAGGTCAAATGAGGTAAATAGTTTCACTAGAACACAGTCATGGCCACTCATTTATGTATTATCTGTGGTTGCTTTTGTACTCCAAAGGTAGACTTGAGCAGCTGCCAAGAGGCAGTATGGATTACGAAGCTAAAACATACACTATCTGGCCAAGGCTTCATGATCTCTGCTCTCACAGAATCAGAGTTGGGTTCATAGCCTGATGGCTAAGGGGCAGGCTGCTTTGCTTCTCTGAGCCTCCCCCATCTCTGAAATGAGCATAATAATTGGCTAACACGTCTCATAGGGAGGCCATGGAGAATCAATGAGACAGCTATGTACATGGTAGAGACTTAAACATTAGCTCTCCGTCTCTCCGGTGCCTACAGCCTCTCAGCCTCAACGGGGGGCCCTCTGAGGTCTTGGTCTCTCTTTAAGGGTCTGCAGTGGTCAACACCATTAAGTCAAAACCAGTTGCCTTGATGAAACGCCATTTGCAGAGTGAGGGACAAAAGCCCTGACCCACAAAAGCACAGTTTTTTCTCTCTCAGTCCATTTTGTGTTGCTGAACTCAATACTGCTGACTGGGTAGTTTGCAAACAATAGGAGTTTATTTGGCTCACGGTTCTGGAGGCCAGGAAGTCCAGGCATCTGGTACCATTGGTGGAAAGGTGGAAGGCACAAGTTTGCACATGAGACAGAGAAAGCAAGAAGGGGCAGTTTCTTTTTATGACAACCTGTTCACTTGATTCCTATCCTACTCCCATTACGATGATATTAATCCACTCCTGAAGGATCCTCCTTTATGACCCAGTCTCCCCTTACTAGGCCCCACCTCTCGTAGGGAAATGTGAAAGCCCAGGTGACAGGAGAGGAACCTCTGAGACCCCAGAGGTTTCTCTCGGCTCTGGTTTGGTGATGTACGTGTCAGGAAGCTGCATGAGCTTTACAGACAGAGTGTTAGTTTGCATGGCACAAAGTTTTGGAGGAGCCTCCATTTTCCCATCTCAAAAATGGAGAGAAGGAGGAACCAGCAGTTGGCGTAGTGACTACGTTGCTGGACTCCCATGTAGTTGACCATGGTTCAAGTCCCGGACCCAATGGCTTAAACTCACTCCAGGCATGTGTGCATGTGTGCCCAATATCCTGAGAGGAGAATGGAGAAGGGATTGTGGCATGGCCATCCCCCCTGGGGGGTGATTTCTTGCTTTCTTTCTCTGTCTCTATTTCTGAAGAGTGCTGCACCCCATATTTTTAAAAATAAAAAAAAAATGGAGATAAGGAGAATGTAAAGATAGAAGGTTGATATAGAAACTGGTGGTGTAAGGATGAAGCCAGATGATGTAGCCCAAGTGCCTGATACAGTGCCTGGCACCTACTAAGTGCTCAGTAACGAAGGGTAGTGTGAATCAGCTTCAGGGTGACTGGCTATGACGCACAGGTCAAATGAGGTAAATAGTTTCACTAGAACACAGTCATGGCCACTCATTTATGTATTATCTGTGGTTGCTTTTGTACTCCAAAGGTAGACTTGAGCAGCTGCCAAGAGGCAGTATGGATTACGAAGCTAAAACATACACTATCTGGCCAAGGCTTCATGATCTCTGCTCTCACAGAATCAGAGTTGGGTTCATAGCCTGATGGCTAAGGGGCAGGCTGCTTTGCTTCTCTGAGCCTCCCCCATCTCTGAAATGAGCATAATAATTGGCTAACACGTCTCATAGGGAGGCCATGGAGAATCAATGAGACAGCTATGTACATGGTAGAGACTTAAACATTAGCTCTCCGTCTCTCCGGTGCCTACAGCCTCTCAGCCTCAACGGGGGGCCCTCTGAGGTCTTGGTCTCTCTTTAAGGGTCTGCAGTGGTCAACACCATTAAGTCAAAACCAGTTGCCTTGATGAAACGCCATTTGCAGAGTGAGGGACAAAAGCCCTGACCCACAAAAGCACAGTTTTTTCTCTCTCAGTCCATTTTGTGTTGCTGAACTCAATACTGCTGACTGGGTAGTTTGCAAACAATAGGAGTTTATTTGGCTCACGGTTCTGGAGGCCAGGAAGTCCAGGCATCTGGTACCATTGGTGGAAAGGTGGAAGGCACAAGTTTGCACATGAGACAGAGAAAGCAAGAAGGGGCAGTTTCTTTTTATGACAACCTGTTCACTTGATTCCTATCCTACTCCCATTACGATGATATTAATCCACTCCTGAAGGATCCTCCTTTATGACCCAGTCTCCCCTTACTAGGCCCCACCTCTCAACGCCATTACATTGGGGATCAGGCTTCCAATATGTGAATTTAGGAGTAACATTCATACCACAGCAGTATCATTCTGTGCCTTTGGTACGTCATCATACCTGTTCTACAGAAAAGGGAATGGAGGTTTGAAGAGTTTAAGTTCGGTAGTGACAAACCTGGGCTTTGGATGTAGAGGCCACATCTGTGAAAAGCCTCTGCTGGTACCTGCAGATGAGTGAGGGAGCTGCTTCAGGCTCTGAGACCAGAATGGCAAATTCCATCTAGAATGTCAGAGTGGGAAGAGAGCTCGCAGAGCACCAAGGGGTCCAATCTGCTCATTGAGAGGTGGGAAGACGAGGCTCCCAACAGGCAAAGGAGCTCATCTAAGGGGTGCTAGAGGCAGAGCAAATGACCACAAGGCCTGGCTCCCACCTCTATGATTTGACTGTGGGCTGCTGCCCTCTGGGTACCGTTAAGCTTACTAGCTAGCCTCTCACCATCCCAACCCATCCCTGCCCACTGTTCCAGGCAGATGAGGTTCCTCTTGGCTCCTGGCAAGTATCTTCTCTCACTGCCATGCTTTTGACAAGTGGATCCCTTTAAACAACTTCACCTGAATGACTCTTATTCATCCTTTGAATCCCCTCTGTGCATCATCACCTCCAGGAAGCTTTCCTGAGTTCTCCTGGTCTGAGTCAGGAGACTCCTCCTCTGGGATGCTGAAGACTCTGGTGCTTTCCTCACTTTGGGTTATGGTAATGTCTCCCCCATGAGGAGCTCAATCAATCTGGGTGAAGAATAAATGAGTAAATGAATCTCCCTGGTAGAGAGGCTTTAGCGAGTAAATAACTCGTGAAATAAGGAACCGTTACTTGTTGCCTTCCATTCTTGCAATTCCTGCTAGTGCTCCCTCCTGTCTCCAAGAGGGGGCGCTAGAGAGAAAGTCAGGAGATGGTTTCAGGTGTTATTCCGGCCATGGCCTCGTGGAACTGTGCCGTACCCTTCCTTCCTTGAGTCCAAGTCTCTTTATGGATGAACTCAAGGGGGGGTGTCAACCTCCAACTTGCTGAGGGCTCATTAGCAAGGAAGACACAAGAATCAGTCTCATGCTCCATCCTTAAATACCCCCGAGAGTTTTCCTGAAGATAACCAAAGAGTTCTGGGCCTTCTTATCTTGTTCTCCAATCAAGAACTGACCGAGGACTCAGAGATATTTTTTCCATAGACCTTGAAGGTTGGATGTGTGAGAGAGAAACACAAGGCTTCATGGCTGAAGATGGGTGCCAAGCTGATGTGCTTGGTAAACAGTCCAATGCTGAGGACAGGTTCACTCTCATGAATCACAATGAAAGCTGAGACCTGTGCCTAGGACTGGGAAAACTGGGAAAATGCTTATAAGGTGTACTCGCCAGTTCTTCACTGTGTGTCTCAGGCAACCGATTTAGTTATTCTGTGACTCGGTTTCCTTCTCTGTCAAATAGAGGTGACAGTGATAGCATTGTCGTGAGGGTCAAATGAGCTACTGTAGTCATGGATTGCTTAATAACCAGGGTATGTTCTGAGCAATGCATGGTTAGGTGATTTCATCGTCGTGCAAACATCATGGAGTGTACTTACACAAATCCAGATGGAATAACCTTCATCACCCAGAACAACCCTAGTTAATGTGGTGTAGCCTGTTATCTTATGGGACTGCCATTGCCTGTGTGAGCTGTTGTTGACTGAAACATTGCTAGGCCCCACACCACTGCATTTGTAACAGTCTCAGGACATGCCCTGAAATACAGGAAGTTCTCTACATGTATTTTTTTCTTTTTATAATTATTTTATTTAACTTCATTTAATTATTTAGCTTGTTAAGTTTGACCAGAGAGGGATAGAGAAGAGAGAGAAAGAAAAAGAAAAAGTGAGAAAGCAAGCCACCAGATCTGGAACTCAAACCACAGTCGGCCATGTGGGAGTCCAGAACCCTTAACCACCACACCACGTGCCAATCCCAACCTAAACATATTTTCAAATGAGTAAAATCAGTTTCCTAGTGAGGGTAGCAATAGTTGGCTTATATATAAGAACTGTGAATGGAAGGGGCAAGAGGGGATGGGATGGTGGTGCAGTAGTGAAACACAATGCTCTGCAAAGCAGGCCCAGCATGGGAAGCTTGCCAGTTCGAGTCCTGACATCTCTAAGCTCACCAGGTCTTGTGCATGAGTATGATCAGGGCGGCTGGAATTGGGGGTGGACTACAGTGTCAGCACCCTGTTGGGAGTGATGTCTCTCTCTATATTTTCTTTCTCACTCATGGAATAAATAAGAAAGAAGAAAGAATGTGAGAGCTGACAGAGTAGGGGCCTTGTCTGCTTTGTCCTCTGTTGAGGGCAGCTCTCGCGCTCAGTATTCCTATGACTACGTGTTAGTGAGTGTATCTGTGATGCTGATGAAGAACTATATATAAGCTCCACCGCAAAAATAGAAAGGGGCTTCTTATGCAAACACGTTGAACATGCAACGTAAGTCTTAAAAGAGAACGTGTTAGAAAAAATGATGGCATTTGTGGGTAATAAAAGTAGCAAGGACATTTATAGCTCTCACTACAGTCTAGGCACTTCATACACGTGGACCCAGGTAACCCTCACAACAATCTGAGATCCCTCCCGTGCTGCAGGTGAGACAGCTGAGCCACAGAGCAGTGGAGTAACTTGTCTGAGTCCACACAGCAGGAAGGTTAGTGGAGCTGAGATTTTGACTCCAGCAATCCGATCTGACAGGCCATGCTTTTAACTACCACATACCACGGTCCCGTCTGAGTCAGGGCTCAGGAAATTGTGACCACAAACAATTGCGTAAACAAACACTACCATCTACACGGGCATACACAAACCTAAAGCAAAGTGTCCAAAAAGTAGAAAGTCCCTCTTGTTTTAAGGAAACACAATCTTGGAACACAGGGGAAGTCTTCTCCCCTATCTGGCCCTCAGTTTCCTGATCTGGAATATGAGAAAGATACCCCTCCCAGGTGGCCTCTCCCATTTGGGGTCCTGGGTTTCTTTGAAGACCCTTAATTTCCAGCTGCAGAGCCAGGAGCCTAGTGTTACCACGAAATTCAGGTCCTGTGGGCTGAAATGCACAGCTCACTTTGCAGAAAGGCTTGCCTCCCCATGGGCTTTCAACATGCGGAGCAAAACGGAAACCAGAGAGACGGAATATTTTTATCAAAGGAACAACTCTGGGAGAAGCTGGGAGGCCGCGAAGCCTTGGGAAGGCAAATCAAAGGCAAACTTGGAGGAAACACTTTGTATAGCAATAGAAAATTCCATCATGTTTGCAGCAGCGCGATCGACTCGATGGAAGGTAATTTACTTGGAGCAGAACGAGGCTGCGTCTGCTCGTGTCTCAGTGGTGAAACCGCAGAAGCAGAAGGGAAGTTGGACAAACACCCGGACAATCTGTTTGTCAGATAATTGGCATCCAAATGTTGCTTTTCCCTCACCTCTTGAATTATTTGGGTGATTTGAGAAAGATCCTACATCCTCACATGTTATCAGGAAACACAACCATGAAGAGAGATTTGTTCTTTATCATTTCCTCTATTTATGTACAATATGTATTAGATATATATATTGGGGTCTCTCTATCCGTCCATCGATCGATCTCTTGTGTATCTATCCTCATCTGGTATTTTTCTGTCTAGCCATCTTATTATCATCTGTCTATCCATCTGTTATCTATCTATCTAGAAAATCTAATATTTATATATAAAGTAATATATGGGAATTTAATATGTATCATGGGGAGCAAGAGAGACTTTTAAAATAACTTATTTAATTTTATTTATTTATTCATTTATTTTAATTTGATCAGAGAGATACAGAGAGGAGGGGGAGTGAGAAAGCAAGCCACCAGGTCCAGTACTCGAACCATGGTCGGCCATGTGTGAGTGTCCAGCACCTTATCCACCATGCCACCTGCTGGTCCCGAGAGACTTTAGCAGGCATCAGACACTGATAAGACAGAGGTGATCTGGTCTCAAAGAAGGTCATCATCTAGGACACTACAATCCTGCTAAATGCTGGGTAAGGGGAAAGGGGAAGAGAGAAACTCTAAGATCCAAGGGAGGTCCCGAGTCAGCTGACAGGGTGGGGAGAATGGTGATGGTCAGGGAAGGACTTATGGAGAAAGACACTGCTCCTAGGGACTTGAATGTCCTTGTGCATAAAAATCATCTCAACATTTCTCAAACTATGTTCCATGGAACATTTGTCATTTAAGACATTCTATGGAAGAAGTGTATCCCAGACAATCAACATGAGAAACAGCATGGGAGCCTTCGCTCCTGAGAATGCACCCTGCACTTTCAGGCATAGTAAAGGCTCTAACAAGTCCCGCAGTAAAACAATAACAATAATAATAATAATAGCAACAAAATTCAACTTCATTTCCAAAACCTCTTTGATAGTACATGCTTTTGAAATAGAATCTTTAATTCTAGGGTTCTACCATATGCTGTTTGCAAAATGCAGACAAATTATGTCATTAAAAACACCTTACATGTGCATATTGCTTAAATTTCACAAGTATGCTCATAATGCCCTGCTTAATTCTCACAAAAAGTCTGAGAAGGCAATACGACAGCTCTCCCTTTTCTCCTTCCTTCTTTCTCCCTCTCTTCCTTCCTAAAACAATTTTATTTTTTTGAATGCCTACATGGACCAGAACTTAATTATAAAGATCTAGAAAGAAGAAACAATCCTTCCCAAGGACACCAAGAGCTGGGCAGTGTAGACCAGGTGGAGATTAGAACGGCAAGCCAAGGATACCAGCTCCACAGCAGCAATGTCTCCTATGGTCACCTCTTCCATAAAACCATTCCCAACCTTGTCCCACATAGAGTTTACCATGGGCTTTCTTATATTTTCATCTTATGCTCCTACCAAGGGTCATAAACTAAAACCCTCCAGAGCTCAGGGAGGCAGTGTAAATGAACCCAGTGGACGAGGCATAAGACAGCGGGGAGTGGTGGCAACTGAAGTAGAGTGGAGAATTGAGCCTTTCGAGGAGAGAGTAGCCACTACTCAACTAGCCGATAGTGGTTCTACGGGAATCTAGTCATGCCAGATCTTCTGATTTGGGTTGGGGCATGCTAAATCTAAATCTAAATTTTTAGGTGACACTTTCAGATGATCCTTAGCCATAAGTTCAATGTCTTGTCTTTTTTCTTTTCTCTTCTTTTCTTTTCTTTTTTTTTTCTTTTAAAGTTTCTGCTATAAGGTACATGTGTCCACCAGAGAGTGACAGAGAGACAATGAGAAATCATTCCCAGGGAACATAGCTATACTGCAATCCCATTGCCTCCATTCTCCTCCTGGGATTTTGGACATGCATGCACATATGCCTGGCATAAATTTCAAGCAACTAGGTTTGGGACTCGAACTGCAGTCAGCCGTGTGAAAGTCCAACACCTTAACCACCATGCCATTTGCTGGCTCCATCTGCTGGCTCCAAGTTCAATTTCTATGAGCACCTCAATATACACTCATAGGCTGAATCTGACTCAGAGAACACTGGTAGAAATTCCCCCAACAATATGCTTCCCTCATAACATTTGATGCCCCCTTTTTATACTCCTTTCTTACATGTCTTTTTTTTTTCTCTCACTACTGGATGGTAGCCCCCCACCCCCAGAGGAGAGGAATTTTGCATTAATCATTTTTGCATATTCCAGTACCCATCGCAGGGCTGGCTCATCAAAGGAGCATAACGAATATTTATTGAATGAATGTTTGCCTCCCCTCCCTCTACAACAGCTGAAAAATAAATATATAATAGCTTTTAATTAAAAAGAAACAGGATGAAATATGCATGAGAATTCTATTCTTTGACAGGAGGCAGCATGTTAAAGAGAAAGATTTTCAAATTATGTTTGCCAGCGATGCTCCCAATAGACAAAAAAAAAAAAAAAGTTTTCTGAGCCTGCCGTCTCAGCTGGTGAAATCCCATTCTCAGTTCTGCATTGCGACTAATACTCACTATGTTTGGATAGTTCTCAAAGAACAAGAAGGTTGCTTGTTAAAATAGATCACCACCCTTGTCGGCTCTATAGGGATCTGCTGCTAGGGAATCCAAACGTCTCTCGGTTGACCTCACTGCCATTGTTTGGACTGCTACTTCTTGGGAATATCTTTTCTCATGATGACAATGACATAATACTGATCACTTACAGACTCCACTAAGAGACATACTATAGCAACGTGAAGGTTTAACCATGGGCTTCAAAATCAGAAAGATCTGATTTGGGATCCCTGCTTTGGCACAATTATCAAGGTGACCTTGAGTCAGAGATTGAACCTCTCTGAGCCTCAGTTTCTTTTTCTGAAAAATGTGGGTAATAATGCCCACCTTGAAGTTTTTTTACTGAGGGATGGAAGTGGCACAAGTGAGGACCTTGGTGAGAAAAGATGGTGAATAAATGAGAGCTACCATCATCTAAGGAGATGGCTTCCAAACTTCTTTGAAGCAGCAGGACGCCTTTTCAAATTAAATCATACCCGGAATTATGACATGGGAAACAGAGGAAATAAGAGATGCTCAGGCTGGAGTGAGGGTGGGGGTTCAAATCTGCACCTCTTCCAGGCTTTATACTGCTAGAATCCTGAAGGAACAGTCTAGAAAACATAGGTCTCTCCCAACAATTGTTCTCCTAAATATGAAGATTGAGTTCCAGGTGGGGATATAACTTGCCTTAGGACACACAGGAGGTCCTCAAAGGAACTGGGACTCAGACCTAGGAGGCAAGGATCCCAGACTAGTAGGGCTTAGAGACCAACAGAGTAGAGATGAAAAGGAACAGTTTGGGAATCTCTCTGTGCTAGTTCATTCCCTGGACCCATCCCTGCAAATCGTGTTACTGGATGAGTCACTTATGCTTTGTGGAACCTATTTTCTCTCTCTGTAAAATGGAGACAGTGATTAGTAACTAACTCACAGAGCCATTAAGAGAAACAAGGAAATGTACATAAAAGAACTAGGCAGGACACCTGGCTGCCACATGGCTGACACTGTACCAAAAATTAGGAATAGAAATAATTGGGGAAGCCTCATGACCTGGTGACTAGGGGAGCCAGACCCCACATGGCCAACCAAGAGGTTGAAGCCCCAGATCTGGTGGCTTAAAACACATGCTTGGGCAAATGTGCATGCATGCCCAAATCCAAGTAGGATGGAGAAGTGGAGAAGGGATTGCCATATGACCAGGCCCATTGGGAGGGCTTTCTTCTTCTCTTATCTCTGTCTTTCTGTCTCTGGAGAGGATGCATGCTCTCTGGCAAAGAAATCAAAAAGTAGTAATAGAAATGATTGTAGCCATATTAATGATACCTTGAGTCCGTATAGAAATTCACATTGCAGCAAGGCTTTCAACAGTTGTTTTAGTCTCACAGGCACCAATGAGGTAGTGATTATTCCTCCAATTATACAGATGGAACAAATTACAATAATTAAAAAAAAAATCCAGGGAATGTTATCACTTGTCTAAGATCACATGGGTAACAGAGTAGTGGAGACAGGATTTGGATTTATTTTCTGACAAGGATCCCTTGATCTGACCCTCTCTCTTATTTTCTTAGAGCTAGACTCCCATATAGTTAGACTGATAAGCTTTCCACAAAGCTGTCCTGTATCACAAATGACTGATATATAGCACATGTACCATTGGTATCCACTTCTGTGCTCATGGCAGACATTGCTAATCAAACCCTACAGATCAAAAATGACTGATATGTGGCATATGTTCTATTATTCTCCACTTCCATGCTCATAGCAGACATTGCTAATCAATATCTATAGTCTCTTTTACCCATCCTCAAAATGCTTCTTTGTGTATGACTCTGAGAAGCCACTTATAATCAGTCCAAGCAAATTGAAGATGGGCTTAGAAGCAACAATTCTTCATTCACATATTACCCACACCCCAGTCTCCTGCTCTGGGCAGTTGTGAGCCCCGAAATCTTGGTGCTGTTTTGCTTTACTGAGAACATAGGGCTCTAAGCTGATTGGGTCAATGGGACATCTTCCCTTGTCCTTTGGCTCTCTGCCTGAGAAAAGGAACAGCTATTACAGAAAAAGCTATGTGTGCTTAAAAGTAATCCTTTATCTAAGAATTGAATCACATAATTAGAAACCCTTCCCAAGAAGATATAATACTGTACCAGTGGCCACTGTCCACTCCCTCTCCACCTCCATGCTGAATTGAGCATCCTTCCCTCTGTCTGTGTCCAGTAATTTCCTTGTACAAATTAGACACTGAAGAGAGTCTGCTTGTCCCAAATTGGCCCCATTGAAATTAACGCCTATCCAAGGCAAGGGGGGCAGAGGGGGGACTCAAGGGCTTTTGGGTGAGAGAAGAGAGAATCATTCATATTCTCTCAAGTACCTGCACTTTGTTTTAAAGACACTCAGGGGTAGGGGAACTAAGAACAATCTCAACCATGTACTTCTTCTTTGGTAACTGTTGTTCCTTTCTTCCTTCTTCCCTGACACTCCATTTTTCTTTGTTTCCCCCCATTCCTCCGGTTTGATGGGGGAAACTATGATATGTTAATGCAGAACAAATGCATCAGTCACTTTAAGATCAAAATATATGCAGCTCACTTCACAATTATGAAGCTGTCACATAGCCGACAGCTCTATCATATTTCTAAGAGTTATGATACCTCCTCCCATATCCTCTCAAGGTGTCTAGGTGTGTAACAATGTACGTGTGTTAGAAAGACAGAGAGAAAGACATGGAAAGGAAGAGACAGAGAGAAAGACACACATATGCACACACACACACACACACACAGAAGCAGAGGCAGAGATGGCGAGAGGCAGGTGAACGTCCATTGTCATCATCACTCCTTTGTATTCAACCTCAATATCTTTGTTTCTCACATTGACCTAGAAAAACCTTAACTCGGATTAAATCTAAGTACCGGCCTTTTTCACACCTATGGCTACACAGCTCCACATGGCTACAGAAAAACAAAGAAAGAAAGAAACAGCCAGGTTGACTGGTATTGCTTTCAATTCATGCTCACTGTCCTTATAATCCTCTTGCATATCCATGATCCCAGCTGCCAGATGACTTTCTTAACTCTTTTCTTGGTCCTTTAACTCATCTTAGTCTTTGGTCCTTTGTCTGCTTCCTTTCTTCTGAGGAAAGGATTTTGTCTGTGCTGTGCTTCTGCCACCCTCACACCTTCCAGCCTTCCTCAGGTGAATCCCTGCCTGTTCATGGACTTCTGTGCAAACAATCTGTTCCCTGGAGTCCTGGGTTCCTCCACTCAGATTCAACCAAGCTTGTCGACCCAGTGATTAATTCCTCTCTCTCCTGAGTCATCAGTGTTCCCCTTCTTGCTGGATCAGTCCTATCAGTGAGCAGACTAGCTACAACAGTTCCCTTCTGAAAACAAAACGAAACAAACAAAAATAACAAAGAACTTCCCTTGACCCCAATCCAGCCACCATCTGTACCCTTTCGAAAAAAAAATAGGCAAAATAGTTGTCCAGATTTCTCCAGTTCTTCCTCTCTTGTTCTTCCTTGAGTCCATGCCAGTTGAGCTGTCCTGAGAATGTTGGCAAGATCACTCATGAGCTCCTTTTTGCCGCACCCAAAGGGCCATCCTCACTGTTCATCTTAATGGAGCCATCAGCAGTATTTGTTGCAATTGACTGCTCCCTTTGTTTTGAACTATGGTCTTCACGTGGCTTCCAGGACAGACTTGCTGCTGGCTTCCCTCATCCCCTCCTGACTGCTCCATCCCATCTCCTTTCTTGGCTCTTTCTGACATATCGTCATCTCAGGACTGGGGACTCTTCCCTCTCTGCACTCACTCACATAGGGTCTCATCTAGTCTCTGAGTGTTAACCACAAGGTCTACTCTGGAAATGCCCACATGCAACATACATGTCCAGCCTCGGCCTCTCCCTTGAGCTCCTAACCCATAAAGTCCTGCTCATTTTCTTCCACAGGATGTCTCATGGGCATCCAGTCTAAACGTCCACCCTCGCAACGCCTGCATCTTCCATCCCTCGTAAATGACAACTCCATCCTTCCAGCTGTCAGAATCAGTTTCGCATGCAATCTGTTAGGAAATGCTGACCTCCCAAATAATCAGAATTTGATGACGTCTTAAAACCACCACTGCGATGATTCGTTAGTACTCTGCTTCAAGCCACCATCACATCTTACCTGGATTATTGTAATTGCCTCCCCATGGCCCTTTTGGCCTTCATATCTGTCCCCACAGCTCCCTCTCCATGTAGAACAGAAGGACCCTTCTGAAACGAAATCATGTGATGAGCTTTCTTCACTCAAAATTCTCCAGTGGTTTCCCATTGTCACTTGGAGTCAAAGTCGAAATTCTTACCACGGGCTATGACCTGACCTGTGCTACCTCTCTCTTCGTTGCTCATTCTACTCTGGCATGGAGCTTTCTTACAGTTCCTTGGACATGCTAGTCACAGTCCTGCCATGGGTGCTCGTGCTTGCATTTTCCACTCCCGTTATAGTCTCCCCAGGATATTTGCATGATGACTCATTCTCACTTCATTTGGTCTTTTCTTGAATTTCACCTTTCATCAGAAAGGCCTTTCCTGACTATATTGAATAAAATATCACACCCTCCACACACACATACACACCATGAGAGATGGGAGTTGGTGAAAAATGCCCCAGCTCCCTGGCTCCTTGGTGGACAAATATGAAGTGTGTTTTTCAGTACCTTAGAAGGTCTCCAGCAGGACTAAATGTTGGTTTCCTATAGCAAAACTCAATCATTACCCTGTCTTTGACAGGTTTTCTTCCTTTCCTTGTCTCAATTTCTGACTTCCAGGTGACTTTTGGGGTCCATCTCCTAAATAAAAGACCTCCATTGAATCACCTACTCAGGATGGTCTTTTAGGGAAAACCACTTAAGTCATGTGTTTTTTTGTTTGTTTGTTTTAAACTGCCATAGGGCATGTGAGTTTACCAGAAAGAGAGAAAGGGAGAGGGAGAGAGAGAAGAGACTCCCAGTGGGGTTTGGTCAGGTTGTAATCCCTCTCTTCCATTTCTCAATCCTGTCAGGATGTGGGACATACAGGCTTATGCACTCAGCAAATTTTTCAAGTCACCAGGGCCAGTATTCAAACCACAGTTGACCATGTGGGATCCAACTCCCTTAACCACTAGGCTACAGGGCTGACCCTAAATCACATTGTGTTATCAATTGCACTTATATGACATGATGCATATTTATTAAATTATTATTATTATTATGAAATTGCCTGTCCCTTCCCTCTGGAAAGTAAGCTCCAGGAAGGAGTGCCCTGTGCTCTCTTGTCAGAACTGATGGGCATGAAGTCCATGTTTTCTCAGTGGAGGGGGTTCTTCATGTAGCTGACAAGCAGTTACTGAATGTCTGCCCTGTGCCAGGCAGCCTTCCAGTTTCTGGAGATGTGGTAGTGACCCAATGAGCAAACTTTCTACTCCTAAGAAGCTTACATTCTGAATGGATGGGTGGATGGGTGGATGGGTGGGTGGATAGATGAATGGACGAGGAAGGTGGGGTGCAGTTGGATACTAAGGGGTCATATCCATTTCAGGCTTTTCTTTTTTTTAAATTTTGTGTGTAAACAGCTCTTCATGTCCTAGGCTGGCTTCTTCTACTCTGTTACTTCTGCCTCTTAGCCATGTCCCTGCCAGATAAAATTTTCCCAGAAATGCCTGTGTCTTTTTCTCACTTCAGAACCTGCACACCGGGCCTGCTCTCTGCCCTTTCAGACTCAATTTCGCACCTGCTAATGCCTTCCCTGCTCACTCTGGTTGTGTTGCTACTCTTCTGGCTGAGGACTTTAAAGGCAATTCTGCCCAAACTACACACGAGGTAGCAATCTCCTCGTTCCCTTTGTCGAGTGGAGTGTGGACTGGGGTTCGTGTTCACAGGAAATTCATTTTTCTTGTGAATAGAGGAACAAGGTGAATGGCAAGGGGCTGAGTCTTTCAGGTAGAGCTCAGATAGGGTGATGCTTGTCAGTCACGTCACCTTGGGTACTGACTTTACCTCTCTGGGACTCAGTTTTCTCATTTGTCAAACAGAGATGGGAATGGTCCTCCTTCTCCAGAATTATCAGGGAATCAAAAGAGGAGAGCAAAGAAGATGAATTTTTATTTTAACATTGGTTCTGTCTCCCACTCGCTGTGTGAGCTTGGACAAGTGTCTTCACCTTTCATGCCCCCTGTTTGTACAGCTTCAAAATGAGGATAACTGTGATGATTTTATTAGGTTGTTTGAGGATCACAGAAAATCATACTTATAAAATACTTGGCTCAGAATATGGGGCATAGCAAATGCTTACTAATTTTTAAATTATTATTATTTTGCCATAGGGCATATGCACTCACTGGAAAGAGAGAGAGAGAGAAACAGAGAGAAAGCTGAGAGATCACCCCTTGGGGGGAATGGCCATGCCACAGTCCCTTCTCCATTCTTCTCTTGTGATTTTGGGCATGCACACACAGACATACCTTGTGTGATTTTCTTTTCCTTTTTTTTTTTTTCCCCCCATGTGATCTTCAAACTGCTAGTCTGGGACTTGAACTGAGGTGGGCTGTGTGGGAATCCAGTGCCTTAACCACCATGCCACCCGCTGGCTACACTTAATAATTTTTAAAAATTTACATTTAATCATTGTACATTTTTACTTCTTTTTTTTTTTTAAAGAGGTTTTTGCTATAGGGCACATGCGCTCACCAGAAGGACAGAGAGAGAGACAGAGAGACAGAAAACGAGAAATCACCCCCCAGGGGAGACGGCCACGCCGCAATCCCTTCTCCTCCATTCTCCTCTTGGGATCTTGGGCATGCACGCACATGTGCCTGGAGTCAGTTTAAGCTACTGGGTCCAGGACTCGAACCACGGTCAGCTACATGGAAGTCCAGTGACATAGCCATTACACCAACTCCTGGCCCATGTACATTTTTACTTCTAATATTGGGTTGTCTGAAAAATCATGATGCATTTTGACATAGAAAAAAATATGTCGTGACTTTTGCGACAACCCAATCATTTTATAAAGTGTTTGAGCTTAACCACCGTAGCAGAAAACAGCCACTGAGCAGTCTGGGATATCCGAGTGTTCCAGTAAAGTGCAATGTCACTGGCAATAAAATCTAACTTAAAATTGTTGTGTTTCTGGGCTTAGAATCTTCTATCCTTCCTTGGGCACTTCGCTTTTCAAGGAGCACTTGAGAAGCAAGCCAAGTTTCTTCGATGCCGAAGGATGCAACTTCTGGAAAGCGCAGGGTAAAATATGAAAGCCTTCCTCTTCACACTTATCCTGCTAGCAATCTTAAAGAGGGCAACACACCACCCTTTTATCTTCATCTGCAGATGAATGTAAAACACGCTGCTTGGGGGATGATGAATGGGGTAGGCTGCTGAACAGATCAGCTTCTTTCCAGAAGGTTGAGGCTTCCTTTGTGAAGGCAAATGCATCATCCAGAAGCGTACAGAAAAGGGTAGATGTCAGCCAGGAAAAGGGAGGAGGAAGGCGTTGGTTCTTTTCAATAATTAATTCCATTTAATCTTTTAAAAATTTTATTGTGGGACGGATCATAGGCACCACATACTGAAAAATCTATATGTGGCTAGAGCATAATAAATACCTGTATACTAGAACATAATGAATATCTGCATAAATATCCATATACTCACCATTTGACTCACAAAATAAAACATGATTATGATTATTCATTTAGAAGCTGCTAAAAGGTACCACTACCCTGTATTCTGCTTTCATCAGTTCCTTGCTTTTGCTTACAGTTATGGCATCACGCACGTGTTCCTAAGTAATAATAGGAATGGTGGTGATAACAACAGAGAGGCAAATTCAACAGTCTGAGGAACACGTTTTCCATGTTTACTCCTGGCCAGCGAGCCTTCTACACATTTCACATGTATAAATTCCTTTTTAAAATTTTTCATTTTTCTTAGGTTTTTGTCATAGGGTGTGGTGTGGGCACTCACCAGAGGGGAGAGAGACAAAGAGATACACAGAGAGAGAACACGAGAAATCACCACCCAGGGGGGATGGCCTGGCAAGATTTTCAAGTCACTAGGTCCAGGACTCAAACCATGGTTGATCATGTGGGAACCCAGTCAAATTAAGCACCACGCCACCTGCTGGGTCCCATACATTAATTCTTTTAATCTTCACAGTAACTCTTTGAGGTAGGGATTTTTGCTCGTCAGTAGTGCTCAGATGAAGAAACTAAGGCACAGAGAAGGTAGGTGACTCACTGAGTCACTAAACTACTGTTGACTCCAGAATCATTCCGTCTCTCAAGGCAGCATTTACTTTTCTTATTCTTGAACTTCATATACTATATGACTTATATCCTATGGATTTTTTAAAGGGATTTTTGCTATAGGGTGCATGCACTCGCCAGAGAGACAGAGAGCGACAGAAAGTGAGAAATCACTCCACAGCAGGGATGGCCATGCCACAACTCCTTCTCCTCCAATCTCCTCTGGGGATCTTGGGCATGCATGCATACATTCCCGACGTGAGGTTTCAGCCACTGGGTCCGGGACTAGAACCATGGTCAACTACATGGGAGTCCAACAATGTTACCATTACATCATCTACTGGTCTCTGGATTTTTTTTTTTTAATTTGCCAGAGAGTACATGTGCTTGCTGGAGAGAGACAGGGAAGGAGAGAGGGAAGGGGAAAGTGAGAAAGCATTCCACATGGGGGATAATTTTGCCACAATCCCTTCTCCATTTCTCCCTTCTTTTTGGGATTTTGGGCACATACTCAAATGCAGTCAGTGTATTTTTCAAACCTCCAGGCCTGGGACCCAAACTGCATATGTGGGTTCCAGCCTCTTTAACCACCATGACGCTGGCTAGCCTGCTATGGATTTTTAATGGGTTTTGTTGCTTTGGCTCTGTGTTAAGTTTCTGAGATTCATTCATATTAATGTAGGTGGCTAACATTTATTCATTTTTTACAGCTGTGTAGCATTCCATTATTCTTCTCTTGATGGAAACGTGGTTTGGTTCCTGATTTTTCCTTTCCCTTCTGTGGAGAGTCCACCAAGAAGAATATGACCCTCTGGGTTTTATGGAAAAAGAAACTGAGGTGCAGAGAGGAATGAGTTGCAGTTGCACGTGCAGAGAAAGGTGTCAATCTCCAAGACATCCAACTTCTGAGCTCCCACTCTTTCTGACTTTCTATGCTGAGATCCCAGCTTCAGAGCACAGCCTTTTAAATCGGAATCTGTGGTGTTATTTTTAGTGTTTTTCTTTTTTTCCTCCCCTGGGGAAACAGCTCTGAAGGCTCCCTTTTCTTTCTTCTCATAGAAACTACATCTACCCTTTTATATACACAATGTAAGAGGAGACTTCAAAAAGTTGTAGAAAAATATGGTATGAGTATATTTTGGTACAAGCATTTTTGCATTTTTTTGGTACTATGTTTTACATAAACTTTTTGAAGACCCCCTCCCTCCTAAATGGCAAGCCCTGAGTTAGGCCTTTTAGAGAGAGAGGTAAGTAAGACATTCCTGGACTTGGAATTGTTCTGTGTGAAGGGAGAGGGGCCAGACATTGCCACCAACAGTTCAAATGAACCTTGGGTCTTACAGGAGAGAAGCAGAAAGGGTTCTTAGAAGCACAAAGGAGAAATTAAAATCAGAAAGAGGCTTCCTAAAGAGGAAACATTTAAGATGGGCTTTGAAGACTGAATAGGAGTTATCCCACTCCACAGGGGAAGGTATTTATAGTGGAGGAACAACACAGGTCAAGACCCTGTGGGAGGAAAGCCATGGACTGTCCAGAGAGTGGGAAGCCTGGGTTGGACTGACCATCAACTTTGAGAATAAAGGAAGCACTGGGAGACAAAAATTGGATGGCAAGTAGTCTTGGGTGCCAAGCTGAGGAGTTGGGATATGGCCCTATGGGGGCTGTCACTGAGAGCTTCAAGGCATGAAGGTGACATGATGGGACTACCATTTCAGAAAAATTCCATTATTTGTGTTCAATAAGAATGCTAGCCATAGAGGTTGATCATGGAGCTCCCACTTTGAGAGAATGAAAGTCTGGGATCCTATTTTGGATAATGTTGAGGATTCGGATGGAAATTTGCAGTCTATGTTCCCAACCTATTCTTTGCTTCACAATAACTATTCATTATATGTTTGGCACTGTCCCATTAACTGCATGAGCTAGGCAGAAATAATCTAACCTCTTTGTGTTGCGGGTTTCTTACCTCTAAAATGAGCATAATGATAGCTCCTGGTAAAGTAAATGAGTTACGACAATGAAATTCATTCATACATGTAAAGCAGTTAGAGCTGTGCTAGGCACACAGTCCTCAATATCATTGAATGTCTAATGCAGTCTTTATCACATCATCACCACCACCACCATTAACATTATCATCATCACCATATTTTCAGGGAACAAAACCAGACTTATAAGTACATTTAAGGATATTGAATCTTTTGGCTATCTCTGTGGAGTGAGTAGTACAAATATTTCCCTGCATTAGAGGAAAGATCTAAGAGGTTGAGAGAATTGCCCAGGGTTGTAAGAACAAACAGTAGGCTTACAATCTCAACCCACATTCAGAGCCATGAACCTTTACACCTATTCTCAGGCCAGGACATTCCCTTATGCCCTACATAGAACATAGAAGTCCTTGGAAAGCAACCATGTGGATTTTGCAATCGCTCACCTTGGACAGTGACAGACATTCTTAAAGAATTAAGCACTTAAGTCACCGGGCAACATTCCCCCAACGTTCACTCTAGCATGACTACTAACCCCCTTGCAACACATTAAATGGCATCTTCAGGGGGAGTCTACATGCTTCCTTACTCACAGTATAACTCCACAAGGCATTCCCTCACCCTACACTCTTCTTGTTTATCTTCAGGGCTAATTCTTCGCTCTGATCACAGTGGGAAACATGTGCCCAGTTCCTGAGCAGTTAATTAAGGTCAAAACTCATTTCCACAAGAAATAGCAGTGAGATTAAGGATGCAGAGTGTAATGTAGCCTTCATTATTCAGAAAATGAGCATATGTTTGAGGCAGACTGTGGCTGGAGAGAAGATAAAAAGGAAAGGGTAAAAACGTTCAGAACCTATTGGCAAACTCATCAGTAAGACCATTAGGGTTACGATTCCAAAAATTCCATTTGTTGGGATTTCTGGGCCAAAAACAGGAGGACCAAGAAGAGCGCATCCACTTGAATAAGTCCTTTGTTCTAAATCCTGTAGATTAAGGACCCCAGTAAAGTCTTCCAGTGACTTAACCACACTTCTTCTGAATCCAGAATGTTTTCCTTAAATGTCCTTCTTAGTGGAACTAAGGAGGATTTACACATGAATAGTATAAGTGGAACGATTTCTCTCTGCAGCAGCTTTTACTAATCTTCAGTATTTGGACTAATTCTGGCTACCAGAAGCCTGTTGGGCTGCAGCTGGTGATCTAGTGGGGGAAAGAACCTGAGTTGGAAGCAGGAGACCTGGATATGACACCAGCTTGTTCTGTTACCCGAGCCCATCCTTTCCCTGTCTGGGCTTCAGACTCTGTAGTTAATACCTGTCTTGCCTTCGTTGTTGAACTGTATGGTTCAAAATGCAACCACAGGCAGAACGATAGAAGCACTTTGAAAAAGTAAATCAACACCAGGAAATATAGTACCCAGGTTGAGCTCTGGTCTCAGGTAGCTCAGTAATTATCTGTCTCGCCATTTATTTCCCAAATGAGTGTGAGCTGCTGCTTCTCCCCCCACCCCCCCTTTTAATTTTTCCTACAAGGTATGGGTATTTGCCCGAGAGAGACATAGGAGGAATGAAAAATCACCCTACATTCAATAGCCACCCTGGAACCTTTTCTCCCCTATTCTTCTTCTGGAATTTGGGGCATGCACACACGCATGCTTGGTGTGTTTTTCAAGTCACCGAGTGCAAAGCTCAAATCTCACTGCCAGGCATGTGAGATCCAACTGTCTCAACTGCTGTGCTACCAGCTGGCCCCAAATGTGAGCTTCTTAAGGCCAGGGTCTGTAACTTACTCATCCTTGAGTTCTTAGCACCCAACACAATGTCTTGACCAAAGTGCCTCTCACTAAATGCAGGACGAGAGGCAGCACAGCCAACTAGTTGAAAGCATAAGCTCTGCTATCAGGAAAACAAAATCACATACTGACTTTGTCACATCTTAGCACTGTGACCTTGGGCCAGTCTCTACAAATCTGTCACCCTGTTTCGCCCTCTGTAAAAGGGTGATGACACTTCACTGGGTCACTGAGAGCAATAGATAAGGCCATGATCTAAGCCATTTAGAAGAGTTTCTGGTATCTAGTCTGGGCTAAACAAACCTTAACCAATATAGACATCTAACTCTGTGTCATAGACTGGGAAGTGGTTTCACAAGGGGACCTGCAATTGCATAGTGGGTGCTCTGTCCTTTCTTTGTGTGTGCTTATTCCAAAGCTATTGCAATATGACTGTTTCATCCACCAGTGGAGATTCAGAAATAGCCAGTCTCCAGGTGCTGTAGAAAGATGGACAGATCTCAGTTGGATCTGATGTTGACCCGCTGTGAGACCACACATCAATTGCTTTCCATCTCTGGGCCTTAGTTTCCCTATAGGTAAAGAGGGGACCAGAATGGATTTCTAAGCCCATCCTGCTGTTTCTAAGCACCATGAATAATCTATGTGCTAAAAGGAGGTCATCCTTTCAGAAACCCCTGCAGCTGCTTCTTCCGGGAGGAGTGGAACATAATAGAACAAGGGATGCTTGCTTCGGGGACAGAGCCAAGGTGTTCCCGTGGGCATGGAGGTTGGTGACCCCATCCAAAGTGGGATAACTTCAAGATACATTTCAAAGCTCAAACCAGAGCTGATTGCTACACGTTTCATTTGGGGTCAGCTAAGCTGGAGGACTCTCCAGATCCCACTCTTATTCCCTCCAGGAGTCATTTTCCTTGGGTAACACCTTTCCCTGAGCTGATTACACTCTGTTTAAAGGCATCAGCAGCCAAGATTCAATAAGTAGACTATTGCTGCTGAATTTAAAAGGACATGGAACTCAGGTTCATTTAGGAAATGGAGTGATTGCTTAGGGAATTGCACAAAAACAAACGAACCAAACAGGCTTTTCCTTACCCCCTTTGGAAAGTAAAGTATACCCACCCTTAGGTTTCAGAAGGACCAGAAACTGAATTTTCTTTGTATGACCTTGAGAGGAATCAAGACTATCCCAGACCAGACCTGAGAGGCTTGCCTTGTTTGCACGTTTGTTTGTGGACAAGATGCATGCTGCAGGGAAGAACCTTTCCCTCCCTGAGTCTAGTACTCAGCTCCCTATTCTGGCATTTGCTTTTTCTGCCCTAACTCAAAATCAGGCAATAAAAAAATCACCCAGGATGGGGTGAATGCACCTACTATGAGTTCAGTATCACCCTGCATGCTGGAGGTGCAGTAGTGAGCAAGGTACAGTTTTGACCCACCTAAAGCTGGTGAGTAAGGGAAGCAGAGGCATAGAAAAGTAAGCGGGTAATTGATTTACCAGGAGACGAATGTTGGGGGCAGAACTGGAGAGCATACGGGTGCTTTGGGATTTTATGGAAAGGACTGGGCATCTGTGTGCACATTCATGTGTGTGTGTGTATTGTATGTATATATGGGTGTGTGTGTTAAGAGGAGTCAGAGAAGTTTTCCTAGATTATGGGTATCTCCATAAGGAGGGAACATAAGGAAAAAGACTATAACTACCATGTTTTTGAACACCTACTATGTAACAGATAAAGGATTATCTCATTTAACCCTTAAACACTTTTTTCTCTTTTATTTATTTCTTTTTAAGGTTTTCATTTTGTATACTTTTTAAATTTACATGCAATCATTGTGCAGCTTTATAGTGTACAAAAACATGTTTTGAGGCAATCTTATCATCGTGCTTATGTTAAGGACGAGGAAATCAGGCTCAGTGAGGTAAATCATTTGCTCAAAGCTACAGAGATAAGAAGTGGCAGAGCTTGGATTTGAACCCAGCCCCTTAGGCTAAACATTCATGGAGTAACTGAATCACCTCTCTTCATGGAAGCCAGTCAAACAAATAGTGTGGTAAAAGGGAGCTTTCTATAGAGAAGAGTAATTTATGACAGGTCGGCAGGTGACAAGGTGCTGAGTCTGGGATTGGCTGCTGTGTACACTAGCTAGGATGTAGAGTGTGGGATGAGAAGGGTCAAGGAAATAGTTGGTGGCATCAGATGAAGCAAAAAAAAAATAGCAGGTAAATTTTATGCTAAGAAATTGATACTTTGCCCTGAGGCAGAAAGAAACCACTGAAGAGTTTCCAGCACAGGAGTCATTGTCAGGCTTATGATTTAAAAAACCCACTTTGGCTGCCCTGTGGAGACTGGGGTGTCCCTGCCTGGTGCTGGTGACTATAGGACTTTGCCACAAGAGACAGTGAGTTGTCACCCCAGGAAGAGCAGTTGTTCAACTATCGACCTCCTCCCTTCACTCATTGTCTTCACTCCATGCATGACCCAACATGCTTCTGTTAATCATTTTGACAGCATCTCACAAAGGATCAGCCCCATCAGGTAGGAGGTCAATGTTCCATGACAGACACAGCCAGAGGCCTGCAAGTGTTTAGTGGAAAGGGCCATCGGCTGTTCCCTCTTCATCCCAGTCACGATGTGGGGAAGACACCGTCAAGAAAGAATTGATAAACCAGAAGGCAATGAGTGGCTGCCCAATGGAAGCAATTTGACATTTGTTTTCTAGTGCAACCCGTGTACCCTGCTAGACTCCTTGGTGAAAGCCACTCTGGTAACTTGTCTTCTTCTCATCTGCAAAAGGAGTTGGCTAAGAAAGTCAGTGTTTCCCAAAGCGTACGCCTACAAACTGGATTTATGACCTAGTTCATGGAAAAGGGATTCCATGGCCAAATAACTCTTGGGAAAAGCTGTTTACTGTGGCTCCTTTTACAAAATTCACCTATCTCAGCACTTTAAAGGTTCTGAGAAGGTCTGCGGGAAAGATGTGTGCTTACCCCATAGGGCCTGACACTTGACCACGAAGCTTTCCCCCTCTGATACAATCTCTCTGAGCATTATGTCAAATGAGTGTTCTGCAGTGTCTACACTGGGAAAATTTGAAATAGATCATCTCTAACTTCATTCCTTATTCTAGGAGTCTTCAGTTTGAGATGAAGAATTCCTGGAGGAACTAATTAGAAATAATGCCTCACACAGTTGGCATAATGCAATATTAGATGAGAGGGAGAAATCCCGCTGCCCTCTCACCCAATATTATAGACTGCTCTTACAGATTTCATGCCTATTTATAACCTAAAGATGACCCCCAATCTTTATATTTTACCAGGTACTGTATGATGTATTGGCAGTTCTCATAACCATCTATTGATCATGTGTGATGTGCCAGAATTTGAGGTACATATTGTATTGTACATAAGTGGATGGATCCTTTGCTTTCCAGTGGTTCAGCCTCTGAGAGATCTGGTAAAACAGCAAGAAGTCTATTTACAGAGAATGGTGGGTGTTGGACATCATTTGTTTGGCTTCTTCCCTTCTCCCTTTACTCTGTCCTCAGAGCCTGACCCACTTGGACTGCATCAGCTGACTCCCTAGTCTTCTCATTGCTGTGTTCTACCAATGAAAAGCACCCACAAGATAATACAGTCAGAAGAAATTGAGGTTGAGAGTTTATCCTCCAAACTCTATCCTTGACAGGTCACTCTGGGGTAAATGTGTCCTTCTCTCCTGCTGGAGTTTGTTTTTCCTCTATAATTCTAGCCTTTGTGGATTTCATAAGCGCTCCTTCCTTTGCAGCTTCAGGACTAGAGATAGTAACAGCTCCCCAGGGCTGTTAGCTGCAGGCACTGCACTTTGGCTGTTGGTTTCCTTAAATTCTGCCCATGATAGTGTATACTCCACTGCAAACATTCCCTTTATTAATATTTCCTAATGTTGTCCGGCCCAGTGGCCATTTCTTCTCAACTGGTCTCCTAACTAACACAGTGTGTCATGGAAGGTGCACTGGTAAGTATGGATTGCTGGGCAGGGAGTTAACCAGAGAGGAGGGTGGTGATGGACATTTCAAAGAGAAGCAGACATTTAGGGTTTTGAAAGCTGAACAGGAGTTGCTCAGGAGTATGTTAAAATGAGGAGAGTACATTGAACAAATATATCAGCATATAAAGAGACAGTATTGGGGAGAAAAACTAAAGTTAAATGATGCTCGCTCTTCTTAAAACCATTCTCCCTTGTCTCTGAAACCGACCACCTTGAAGAACATGGAGGCAAATAATGGTCACAAATTCCTCAGATTTAGTGACAAAGATGCTACAAATTAGGCCTGTCTGCTCAGAGTGCAAACGAAGAGCTCGTGAAACAGATCAAACACCTGAAGGGTTATATTGGATTCATAAATATTTTAAAGAAGAAAATTCAAGCCAACACTTTAAAATTGAGATACTTTACTTGAAAATTCTGGCTTCTGGGCTGGCCCTGTGGTTAAGGAAGCTGGATCTCATATGGCTGGTTATGGTTCAAGTCCCAGTCCTGGAACCTTGAAATATGTGAGGCACGTGTGCCTGCCTGCCCCAAATCCTGGCAGGATGGAGAGATAGAGAAAGGATAGTGGGGTGCAACCATGCCACACTGGGAGGGCACCATGCTGGGGGGCACTTTCTCTCTCTCTCTCTCTCTGGAGAGTGTAAGCACCCTCTGGTGATTAAAAAAATAGACAATAAGAAAGATTCTACCTCCTTAAAAAAGAAAGAAAAGGAAATGATTTGGCAATGACATGCTTGCATTCTTATCTGGCAGTAATCATTTGGTGCTGGGAAGATCCCTCTCCAAAACACACATAGGGTCTACTGTTTGCCACAGTCCCCACCGGTCCCTATTGTATCTTGAACAGACCTTTTTACTCTTTTCCACAAAGCTCTATAAAAGTTATTCCCTGAGCTCTCTGCAAATTCGGATGGATGACCCTGGCTATAGAGAAACCAACCCCATCTATAAATTCTCTCCTGTTCCTTTTTCCTTTGCCTAGACCTTAGTTAAACAAAAAACTTTATAACATGCTGACCTGCCTTTCTCCTGCTCAGTGTCTGGGAGAGGCTGGAGCATGCTTTTCACTTCCCGGTCTTTGTGAGCTTCGCACACAGCCTTGTTTTTAAGCGGGTAGAGGATGGGTTTGATCTGCTTCTTATGATCAGAGCTGGCAGAGTTTTAAAAAGACTGCTTTGGAGAAAAGCTCATTCTTTGATATAGGAAGCCAGTCCCAGAAGGACGCTTGGAGCATCAAAATCAGGCCCCTCATTTTACAAATGGGGAAAGAGATGGAGCGGATGGCAGGACTCACACAGGCTCCCGTCGCGAGTAAGGGGAGGGGTGGGGAAGAGAAGGGAAATCAGTGCTTCCTAGGTGTATCACAGGGCTGGTGGTGGTCGCCTCACAATCAGCTAGGTGGCTGTCGATTCTCTTTTTACAAATGAAACAATAAGTGCTTGGAGCAATGGAATGAGATGTCAGAGAGCACCCCACCAAAATATTTTAATGGTTCTCAGCTTGGGGGTTCCGGAGTCAAATGGACAGAAATACAAAAACTAGCTCTGGTGGTGACAAGAGGCATCACTGGCTTATCCCACTGAGTTATCCCAAAGGAACAACCCAGGCTTCTCGGGTAAGAGTGAAGCAGTTCTGGACACCACAGGGTTATCATGAGGGGGGTATCTCTCTTTGTAATGGAGGCTTGTTCCATGAGGTTTTGGGGCCCTGAGGTGTATGTGCCAGAGAACAGAGAGCTCTTGATCTCAGTGAATTGGCAATCTAGGCAGTGAGAGATGGGCAAACGCAAAACAAGAAGGAGGACAATATAGACCTGTGCAAGGGAGCTGCTAGTGTGGTTCTCATGTTTTCCCCTTGCCTCTCAGTATAGCAGTGTCTTCTCCTCTTGGAAAACTTTCCTTCTTCCCAGATGCAGAGCTTCTCTGGTGGGACTACCCATCGCAGATGGCCACAGACACTCATGAATAGGCCAAGCCTGGTCAGTGACATTGTGTTGGCCAAGAGTTTGGATTTTGACCAGAGACAACCAGGGATAGAAAATAGGATTGTGTCATCCATGACAATACCTTCTTTTTGGAGAGGTATTTGACTATAGGGTGCGTGCACTCGCCAGAAAGACAGAGAGAGACAGAGAGATAGAAAGTGAGAAATCATCCTCTTCCCCCAGGAGGGAAGGCCAAACTGCAATCCCTTCTCCTCCATTCTCCTCTTGGGATCTTGGGCGCACACACACACACACACACGCCCGACGTGAGTTTAAGCCACTGGGTCCGGGACTCGAACCACAGTCGACTACATGGGAGTTTAACGACAAAGCCATTATGCTAACTGCTGGTCCTCCATGACAATATCTTATAGAGACTACCCTCCAACTCTTGTTAAGATCCTCAAAGCCTGCCTGGTCTATGTTCTCCAAGAAGCCTACTGGTTCTTCCCATAGCTCCTTGAGCTCTTCCTTCGCCAATGAGCTCGGGTCAGTTTCTGATACTTAGACCCTAGTTGGGACCTGCAGGAGAAATGTCCTGGCTGGGAAAGAAGAATAATGTGTAACACAGAGAAGAGGCAAATCTATCCTAATGACATATGTGGTAGGGAGGGATGGCATTCAAGCTGCGACCACTGAGAAGGCCAGAAGCATATTTCAGGCACAGGGAGTATTTCAAGTGCAAAGGCCTGGAGGTCTAAATATGCAGGGAGAGTTTGAGGATTGTGAAGTTGAGAGTCTGTAGCATCAGGTGGGAAGCAGTTGGGGTAGACAGGTTTAGAGATGGGGTGCAGTGAGCCAGACCACAGAGCTGTGCATGCCACATGAGGGAGTTCGGATTTTATCTTGCAAGCTAGAATGGCAGGTCACACGTTTTGCATAGGTCACGCTGGCTCCAGGGTAGAGGCTTATGACTGGAGGTCTGGCAAAAGCCAAGGTGAAGATGACTTCTTTCTCTGGAGAGTTTCTATGCTCCAGCCTCTGTTTGTCTTTATCACATTCCAGAGTGAAGTGGGGCAGGACATATCTCCATTGTACAGACGGGGAAGTAAAGACACACACAGAGGAAGCTCATCACAATGAAGCTGAAACTCCATGCAGTGACTCCGAGCTCTCGATCTGGGGTGCTTACCACCGCAGTCAGTGAAGTGGGGTCTCTTCGAAGAGAGACTTCAAAGCAAGCCAGTGGATCTCAAAAACCCAAATGATTCTGGAGCCAGGCAAGCAATAGTAAGTGAGCAAATTAGATCTGAGTGAGACAGTAGGAGTGAGAATGGGAGTGAACAGGTGACAAGGAACAGTGTGGCCAGATCCCAAGAGAAGCTCTGAATTTGATGTGAAATTTCCTCATTTTTGAAGTACTGTGCAGATCAAACCAAAACATTTCAGCCAGCGGGCTGCAAATCTTCAGCTCCCACATCAAATTTCCAGGAAGCCCCTTAGCCGAGCTTGTCAGATTTAGCAAATACCATAGATGTCCAGGTAAATGTAGATTCCAAATATTGCATGGGACCTATTTGGGCTACACATTATGTTTTGTTCTGTTTGTTTTTCATCTGAAACTCAAATGGAGCCAGAGTAGCGTTTAGGCTTAGCAATCCTCTCCCAGGCAGACCTGCTCCTCTCGCCCAACACGGAGGATGTGACCTGGCTTCATTTCCTCCTCCAGGTCATCTGGAGCCTGCGTTAGTTCTGTATCTTTATCAGTAATCCTTGCTGGCTGCTCCATTGTTCCCTTTGACACTCACCCTGTCACTTCCTCCTACTCCTCTCAATGGATGGGGACTATAGAGGCACATCAGAGGTGGTGACGAGCCCCACCACGCAATCAGAGCTCCCAGCCTCCAGAGCACAAAGCCAGTGTTCCCTCCCCAGCCTGCACTGGGGCAATGAACATGGAGGATCATCTGTCTTTTGATCCTTATGAGAAGGGAAGGAATCCCACTGCCCCTCACAAAGCCAGGAGTTGCGGCTATCTGGTGCTGAATAGACTCCGGAACAGGCTTTTGGGGATCTGCCTCCCCCAGTTTACAGATAAGATGATAATGTGTCGTGCTTACTTGGATATATTACCTAGAAATGTCTAAACAGCCAGATGCAGAGAGGTTTTTTCCCACTGCCCACTGGGTACACATGCCCCTGGTTGCAAAGAACCTTTTAGTTCCTTGTGAGATGGCTGAGTGATTAGGGTGTCTTGTTTCTCGTTCTTTTCTTCTGACTATCTTCTGTGGATGCCTCTGAATACCCTGCACTGAATGGTCCACTGTCAAGTGGAGATGAGGGGACAGTGTGTTATCTGACACTCGGTCTGCTTCCCCTGCCAGGCCCAGAAGTTTGGACACCCACTCACCTCTCTGTGTCTCAAGGGAGAAATGTGAATGCCTTATTGCGGTCAAAGACAAAATGAACAGGATTTTCCCAACATCTTAGACATTGGGCATCTGTTTTTCTCTTCTACCTCCATCCTGCTTCTCTGATCATATGGGTCTATTATGGTTTAGTCTTTTGTTTCTCTCCAAAGCTGTTTCAGCTGCCCCTAAGTGGCCTTCCTGACACCAGCCTCAATCCAGTTTCACTCTACAATAAGCCCAGAGTTGGGAGTACTTGAAATGATACAGAACAAGTTTGGAATCCTGCTCATTCCCTCAGAATACAGTGACTCTAGACAAGTTACTTCCCTTTTTGGAGGCTCAGTCCTTGCATTTGTGACCCAAAGATTGTCATCCCAAGTTCACAAAATTTTAGGGGCCGTTAAATCTTGTACGTGACATCAGTGATGGGGAATAGAGGAAACAGCTGTGCCCGCAGAGAATATTAGCTTCTAGAACATTTCCCATGCTCCAAGTACTGTCAACTTACATACCAAGCACTTGGTATAGATTGTGCTATTTAATCTCTGTCCTTCCCATACCATTGACATGGCTATGGCCCCTATTTTATATAAGAGTAAATGTCACCTTACCAAGTATTTATTGAACATTTATTGTGTACCACACGCTATAGCAGAAACTGAGAATACAACAAATAAAACTGACGTGGTCCTTCCCTTCCCTTCCTGGAGTTTAAATTTGGCCAGAGGAGACAGGGATTAATAAAAATAAACAAAAATAAGATCACAAATGACATGAACGCCACAAGCAAAATGTAGAGAGAACATTGTTCACATTTAACTCAGTGTCCTGAGAAGGCCTGGGATCTCAGAGTGCTTCCCGAAGAAACAAATAACATTTGAGCTGAGAGTCAAAGTTGTTCTTTGAGCTTCCCAGAAACAGATTCTAAGACAAGGATTGAGTGGAAGTGATTGATTCAGGAAGTGATCCAGGGAAACACTCACAGAGGAGTACAACGATGAGACAGAGAGAGGAAAGAACCAGTTGAAGTATTATCAAGTCAGGAAACTAGAGTCTGTAACTCTGAGAAATGGTGTAGAAATACACACTTCAAACTTTTTCTTTGCTATAGGGTGCATGTGCTTGCAGGAAAGAGGGTGAGCGAGAGCAGAGTGTGAGCGAGAGCGAGAGCGAGCGAGCGAGCACACGCATCCCTCAGGAGGGATGGACACGTGGTAATTCCTTTCTCCTCCTCTCTCCTCTAGGGATTTTGGGCATGCATGTATGTGCCAGATATGTTTTGCAAGCCACCAAGTCTGGGATGTTAACCACGCAGTAGGCCATGTGGGATCCAGCTGCCATAACCGCCATGTCATCTGCTGGTGCCACCTGAGACATTTTCACCTGGGGGACCGGAGAGTTGGAGTGTTTACCCCTTCACCCCCATCAGTCAGTGCTTAAAGGGTGTTCCCCAAAGGCAGGAATCCCCCAGCACTTCTGATGTGCCATGTGTAAGGGCGCAAGAGTGCAAGTGCCCATGGGAAACGCTCTAGCCAAGGGACTGGGTGCTGGCTCTTGTCATCGGGTGGGTGTGCCCAGAAATGGTCAAGGCAGGGGACTCCGGCAGGGCACCAGCAGTATCCACTGAAAATGTATAGGTCTTGTCCACACCAAGAGTTGGAGGGGTGGGGAAGTAGTCCCTCCAAAAGGAGAAGCCTCTGCACAGGACCTAGATAGGGAGAAGCAGCCTGCCCCCAGTACTATTTATAATAAGCAGCAGAGCCAGGTTCAAACAAGAGCCCCATGGACTCCAGAGCCTTAATTTCTAAGACATTCTGCCTCCCCTCCAGCTGAGTCCAGCAGGAGCCAAAGCCATAGGCTGGGATCACCCACATGACAGCCTGCAGAACCATGATTTAATTACAGCAATGCCAGGGGCTTTGGAAGTCCCAGACTAGGTGTTTAAAACCCAGGAAATATGAAGCGCTTTGCTGTGCCTCGCTTTCCCTTCAAGGACTGCTCCTGGGGACACACCAAATCCTCCACCTCCTTTCATCTCCCTTTTGCTTTTCCAGCTCTTTAACTGTGGACTATTTTTTTTTCCTTCCAGATAATTATTTACACAGAAAGAGAATAATTAGCAGCCCAAGAAACGCTGCTTTGTTCTCAGCTCTCTGCCCCTGCCTGCCTCTCTTGTCTGAAGTGGTGCCGCTCACTCGGAAGAGGGACATCAAAGCCTGATGAGGGAGGGGGGCTTTACACAGAGAGGGATTTTCTTTGTCTGGCTGCAAAGCAAAGAAAGACAATCTTGGCTTGTTTGTCTCTGTCCCTGACTGCACCATTTCTCGAGGGCAGGAGGACCCACTGGTGACCCTGGGGAGGTTAGAATAATAGACTGCTTCTCTGGGTGGGCGTCTTCA
>NW_006159701.1:1293090-1302732 GCF_000334495.1 Tupaia belangeri chinensis | reverse complement strand
TCTTGCCCTGGACACCTCTTACCTTTTGCTCTCCTGTTCTTGAAGGCATGTTCTGCCATTTCAGAAAAATATTAGAATCGAAAGAGAATGGTCTGGAAAACACAAACTCAAATGCTTTGTGGCCAGCAGGTCAGGAGCTGAGTGAAGCAGGCAAGTGTGAGATAATTGAGAGGGTAAGGTCCGGAGGATGCACAGAGGATATGCCCTTCTAAAACCTATTTGTCATGTGTTAACAGGAGCACAGGGGGACTGATCTTTCAATTTCTAAATAAACAGGACATCTGAATATTTGTGTGTGTGTGTGTGTGTGTGTGTGTGTGTGTGTGTGTGTGTGTGTGTTGGAGAGTTTTATTTTATTTTTTTCCTATAAGACACATATGCTCGCTGGAGAGACTGAGATGGACAGACAGAAAGTGAGAAATCACCCCCTAGGAGGGATGACCATCCTGCAATCCCTTCTCCGCAAGGCTTCTCATGGAATTTTGGCCATGCACGCACATGCACCTGGCGTGAGTTTCGAGCCACCGGGTCGGGGACTCAAATCACTGTTGACCACATGGGAGTCCAGCACCTTAACCACTATGTCTCATGCTGGCCCCAGCACCTGAATTTTCATATGCAAAATACTGTGCAGGTCAAATGAAATGCCCAAAGAAGGGCTGGATCCATCCCACAGCCACTAATGTGCAGTGTCTGATCTGCTCTGGTCTAATCTTCTTACACATTAAGGAAACTGAGGCTCTTACAGGGATAATAACATAGCCAAGATAGCATGTGAGTGATACAGCCAGAACTCCAAGCTTTCAAGGGTGTCATGGCCATTATCAACACCTAACAATGAGCATTGTGCTTGAAACAGTGGAAATTCAAATAGTTGTCAACTAAATAATTAATAATAGTATTTACTTTATATTGTTTGCTTATTATGCTGGTGTTCCATATCCTAGATATATTCATTAGGGCTCTTTTGGTTGCAAAGACCAGAAACCCAACTCAAAATAGTTTAAACAAACAAAAAATGCGTTCGATGCCACATGCGAGTATGGAGAGCTTTAGGAATGGCTGTATCTAGGTGTTCACATCAATTGTTGCTTTGCCTTTCTACCCTGCCTTCTCTTTTTCTCGCTTTTTTGTTTTTGAGAGGTTTTCGCTATAGGGCGCGTGTGCTCGCCAGACAGACAGAGAGAGACATAGAGACAGAAAGTGAGAAATCACCCCCCAGAGGGGATGGTCACGCCGCAATCCCTTCTCCTCCATTCTCCTCTCGGGATCTTGGGCACACACGCACACGTGCCTCGCGTGAGTTTTAAGCCACCGGGTTCGGGACATGAACTGCAGTCGACTACGTGGGAGTCCAGCAACATAGCCATTACGCTAACTGCTGGTTCCCTTTTTCTCACTTCTACTTCGCTGCAGGCAAAGTGGTGAATTCATTTTTAAAAGGTATGAGATGGTAAAATCAGTCACGGATAAATCTAGGTTTGCTCCATTCCTACTAAGACCCTAGTAGGCAAAAGAGCTTCCTTGTCCCAAAAATTCAGCAAGAGTCCCAGGGATGACTCTGATTGGACCGACTTTAGTGATTGTGCATCTCTAAAGCAATCTCCGTCCCCAGGAGGGTGGAACGCTCTGTTTGGCATTAACAGCCAAAGAATATGAGTGCACATTTATTTAAAGCAAATGGACATGCAGCAGCCACCTCTCCCCCTGGGACTTTGTCCATTGACTCACAATAAGCTGGAGCATACAGAAGGGGCTGAGCTAATTTCACCCTCTGGAGAAGGCATTCCAAATGCTGGGCCCAAGGTAAGTTCAAGTTGGCTAGAATTGACCATGGGGTCAGCTCAAGTTCTAGGATTCCAAGGAGACCCATGGGCAAAATGAAGAACTGAATGATAAAAAAAAAAGGAAGCCTTAGTCACAGTTGTGCTTGTTCTGAGTCTCTGATACTTTATGGTTTGTGGGACTCTATAGTCACAGTTGCTACTAGAAAGGCTAGCAACTAGAAAGGCTAATGTTGAAAAGAAAACAGAAATACTCTAGCAAAATGGTGTTCACTATTGGGGCAAACATTAGACCTTGAGGTGGCTGCAAAAATAGGAATTCAAGTCCCAAGTTGACCAGAGAGGAGAACCAAGCAACCAGCCCTATCTGATGTTATGTGACGATAACTAGACCGGAATCAGGCATCTTGCATTCAACCCCTGACTGTCCCTCTCTGGCTCTCATAACCTTAGACACCTTGAGTCCCATCTTGGCCACCTCAGTGATATTCTCTGCACAGTAGAACTAATCATCTTCACCTGCTCAGAGGGTGGTTCTAGAATCAACAAGATGGTTTGCGGAGGCACTTTTCCAACGTTGAGTGGCACTGGGCATGTAAGGTGGTATTTTCATTGTTCTCTTCATGCATGAGGTTCTTCTCATTTCTGCCACTTGTTTACACCTGTATTCTTGGCACTTCTGCCATTCCACATGAGTAATTCCTGAATTAAAACTGCCGCTCAGCAGTAAGGCCTTGGAGTCTCTCATTTATTAATCTGAATATCATTCAAGTCAACATATGTTGTTTTCTAGTTGTACTGAGTAAATCATTCCAGGGATGGAATCAATGATCTTTGATGCTGGAACAGCGTCACAGCAGGGAAGACAGAAATTTAGCGTAAATGCAGAAACATGGTATAATCCAAGTTGGGGGCACGGGGCCAAGTGATACCCTAAGGCCCTACCCAGTAAGTTTACATAAGACCAAGCTCTATGAGTCTTAGACCGTGACCTGGCTTTCGGAAGATGAATTATGGATGGAGCTTTCCCTGTGCTCTTGTCTTACTCCATCTGTCTGTTTCTTGTTCAACCCCTCACTTCTATACAACCTCTTTTATTTGAGGACCTGGAGTGGGTAGGACAGAACACCAGGAACAGAGCTTGACCTTAGGAGTTGGGTTCTGAGAATTCAGGCTCAGCAGTGAGATTCTGACCCAAGGTGGTGTGGCACACACACTGAATTAGAGGAGGCTGTGTTTTTTCCATCTCTTAGTCAGGCATATTTCATTTACAAGGGGATAAACTATGAACTCAAATTTGCTTAAGCAAAGATAAAATTTTAAAAGGATAGTAGGATTTATTAACTCATGTAATTAAGAAGTCAAAGGGATGGAAATAACCTTGACTGGGTCTAGAGGCTCGTGAAATATTGTCATGGTTTCCCTCTCTATCTCTCAATTCTGCCATCTCTCTTGGCTTGGGTTTCTACTTTAGTAGATTGTTCCACCTGATAGTTATTTGGTTCCCTGAACCATTAATATCCTGGTAACTCAATATCTCCAGTAAAAGAACGAACAAATCTTTCCTGAAACCTTTTCTAGAAACGTCTTAGTAAGGACCTTGATTGGGCAGGTGGAGATCTACTCCCATCCTCAGCCAATCACTGTAAACAGAACAGAGTCATGTCACCTTGTTGCTAGAGCTAATGGCAAACAGGCTAGTCCCACCCAAGGTGGATGGAAATTTCCTCTGACTTGAAAGAGGAATTCTATCACCAGAAGGACTACAGGAGAAGGGTGGGGGTGGGGCAGACAAAAGTAACAAATATTCATCATTTCAGAGAATGTTCCATGGATCCCACATCCTATGAGATGATTCACATGCAGGAGAAAAATCCCATACTCAGAGTAGCTTTGAAAACACTGTAATCTCATTTGCCTCTTATATTAAAGGCTCTGAGAAGTCCCTCAACGCAGATATCTCTTTAAATTTGCTCACTTCAGCTTTTCCTAAAACATCTTGACTAATTTTACACACACACATCGATCTATATTTATCTATTTGTATGTGTGTGTATGTATATGTGTGTGTATATATAGATATATAAAATCTTTAGCTAGAGGGTGTATGTGCTTGCCAGAGAGAAAAAGAGAGAAAATGAAAAAGTACCTCCTTGGAGGATGACCTCACCACAGTCCTTTCTCCATTTTCCTCTTGGGATTTTGGGCACACATGTACACACACCCAGCATGTTTTCCAAGCTGCCAGGTCCAAGACTCAAACCACACAGTTATGTGGAATCCAGTCACCTTAAACTCCATACTGCCTGCTGATCCCCTAAACTTTTCATTTTCAGAATCAATTTTAAAATCTTAGAAAACACATAGGCTAGGGAGAGCAGGCTCAAATGCTGAGAACACCAAGGTCAAACAGTCTGAGACAAGAGGGAAGCTGGAGTTACTGGAGGAAGAGGATGGAGTTGAGCATAGGTGTGGCAAGAGTGTGAGCAGCTTAGGTATAAGCCAAGAGCATCTGATAGATGAACATTTCTTGGCTGTTAGGGCCATAGTGCTTGGGTATGCTAGAGTCGCCATGACAAAACAGGAGCTGAGAATTGTCACTGCATCACCTATGTGGGGGCCATTGAGAAGGAGAGCAATACTGGAGGATGGAGATGGGTATTCATCCAGTGTGGGTAGAGAAGCCATGGTCCTCATAAGGGTTCCTTAGCTAATGGACCATCTGTTTTCAACACATGGCAGAACAGAGCCACTGCATAGTCAGAGCAAAACTAACAGCTTCTTCTTGGTGAAAAATCTAAAGCCTAATGGGACATTCAGGTTATTACCTGGGATTTAGGGTCAGGCCTTGGATCTGTCAGGACCCTGCTAGTAAAGCAGAAACCAGCCTATGAATTAAACAGAGAATTGAGCCCAGGGAACTGGTTATACTGATGATGGAAGGGCCAAGATGCAAGAGTGAGAGTAATAAAGCAGGAAGTCCCTGCTACCTCTTGGCTGGATGGACAGTATTGTCAGGGTTCAGGGTCTGAGATCCCTTAGCAGAAGCTGACATCATGGAGGGCTAGAGCAACAGGAGTTGGGGTCATAGAGGGGACATAGTTGCTATGGAGAGGTGCTTACCAAAGTGTACTTGTGAGTATGTGTGCATGTGCACACATATGTAACCCCTTTCTTCCTCTTCAGTCTGCTGCCAGTCCCTACCATTGCTATACCCAGACAGAAGCCAGTTGACCTGGGAGCCAGAAATACAACTCCAGGAGTTAGCCCATTTGCAATGTTCTGTTTTGCAGAACAGAGCAGGCCAGCACAGAACTCAGCTTTGAATGACAGCATTTGGTGATTTCCCAAATTAGGGATCAGCAAACTTTTTCCTGTGAAGGTCTACATAGTATATATGTCAGGCTCTGTGGGTCATTGTCTGTTGCAACTCTGTTGTCATAGCACAAAGCACCCATAGGCCCTATGCAAATAATTCACTGTGTTCCAATGAAACTGAATATAAATGAGCAGTGGGCTGGATTTAGCTTGCAATCATAGTTCCCTGAGCCCTGCCCTAGTGAGATTGTTAAGGGACCCTGGGGATATAGGAAAGATAGTTATTACCTTTGCACCTGACACTCAGGAGGTGAATATGTTGTGTCTCCCAGCAGGAACAGAATCCTGACTTGCACAGATCACAAGGCTAATAAAAGAACTATTTAAAAAATATTTTTATGCTTAAAGTTGTTTCTCCCAGGATTCTGACTTACAAAGTCTGTCCTAGGCTGTCACAACAATCTACCACATTGTTATCACACGTGTATTTAAGATGCACCAATGTGTTGCAATTTGGACGTGCACACCTTCTCCAACCTCCTCCAGGACAACATGTAATTTCTTCTTCCAAGAACCCCAGGCACAAGGGAAGCTTGAACAACAGGAGGTTGATTTTGAATTGCACATAATGAACCACCAGTCAAGGGCTGATCTATCATTGGTGTGAAGAGGCTAATTCTGTCTGTGGAATTGTGAAATAATTCTCTAAAATTCCGTCATGGTGTTTGATGCTAGATTGAAGCAACATATTCAAGCTGGAATTGGTTCAAAGTAATGCAGACAGGAGATGCTACCCCATTCCCCAAGTTTGGGGCATAGCCCATACCTGTCTGAGCTCTCCTTGCCTACGGAAGGGGCTTGGTTCTGAACTTTGACAGAGCCATGGAACAAAATTTCGTCCGTGAAGACAAACTTCTGTAGAAAATTCTCCTGTTGGTGTGGAGAGCGGCCAATCTGAGCAAATATGGTGACCTTTAGGTGCATGTAGAAAGCACTTCCATGAACTTCATTTGCACGGCTATGAAAGCACTTGTGTACAAAAATGCTATCTGCCTGTTGTTGGCTATCTCCCTGTTGTTGCTTGGTCTATTGCAGAGCAGTATCAGGCTAAAAGGGGCCACATGTGTTTATTAGATTTTGCCCCAAAAGGATCAGAGAAATTACATGGCACCAGTCATTTTCAAATCTTCAGACGATTTACATCCAAAAGCAACTGGTTTTGCATTCCATTTCCTCTTCTCCCATTTTCTATCCTTTAAAAGAATAAAGCCATTCCTGGTCACAGCTTTCACCATCAGAGAAGTTGGGCTCACCCGATTCTTGCTTTTCTATACTTGTGCTTTTATGTGTATTTGCTGTTCCATTTATTTCTAATCCACAGCTCCCCAATCCCCTCAGAAAATGTGTTCAGCTGAGCAGGTCCCAGCATGTTGGGACCAGCAGCTGGCATAATGGTTATGTCGCTGGACTCCCACATTGCTGACTACGGTTTGAGTTCTGGACCTGGTGGCTTCAAACTCATGCCAGGCACATGTGTATGTATGCCCAAAATCCTGAGAAGAGGATGGAGGTGAAGGGATTTCGGCATGGCCAAACCTCATGGGGGGTGATTTCTTACTTTCTGTCTCTATCTCAATCAGTCTCTCCAGCAAACACATGGGCGTTATAGCAAAAACCTCTCTCTCACTGAGAAAGAAAATTCTCCTCTCTTGGAATTCCCAAAGGAAATAGTCACTCATATTGGCATTTGCAAACTGCTCTGTCTTTCTAACTGGAGTTAGGTTGTTCTAGACTCAATAACCCTTTAGCATCGTGTCCTCTTCCTTTTATTCTTTGACTCACTTTATTTTTAGCTTTTTGTCATAGGATGTGTACGTAATTTCCAGAGAGAGAGAGAGAGAGAGAGAGGAGGGGGGGGGGAAAGTGATAAATCATCCCCCTCCCAGGGAAATGACTACACCACAATCCCTTCTCTTTCAGTCTCCTCTCAAGATTTTGGGCACACACGCACACATGCCCAGTGTGATTTTCAAACCATGGGACTTGATCCATGGTTGATTATGTGGCGGTCAAATCCCTTAACCAGTACACCACCTGCTGGCTCCTTGAATCACTTCGTTAATGCTCCTAAGTAGCCATGGCCCTCAAGGAGAATAAGTAACTGGCATGACACATTTATCTGGATGGATTTTGATGATCACCTCACATCCACCTCTTCTAGGAGTCAGAAAACATCCAAATCCAGGTCTACTTCAGAGAGGAAACAGTCCCAAAGGTTTTGTAAGAGCTGACACTACATCACCCATTCCTCCCAATTCTACAACCTGTCCTTTTACCATCTTCATTTATATATAAAAAAAGGTGAGAAGCGAAGAGAAGAGTTAATTTGTTCAGACATCTTAAATATATGCAACAATGACTATTTTTTAATCTGTTCCATTAACTTTTACATAGTGACTTTGTCCCTAAAGCCCAGCGTGTACCATCTTCTCTTGCAGTGGTCTGTCTTGGGTTTCCCCCTTGTCAGAGCGCATGAAGTCTTCATAAAGTTCATGGAAAATATGCATTAAAAAATCTATGCATGTATTCCAAACTTTTTTGCACCAAAATAAATTCATACTTTAAAAATGTATTTATTATTATTTTAAAATTTGCTATAGGGCACATGTGCTTGCAAGAGAGAGATGAGAGAGAGAGAAAGAGAGAGAGAGAGAGAGAGAAGGAAAGTGAGAAAGCAAGCCTCCAGGTCCAGGACCCAAACCATGGTCAGTCATGTTGGAGACCAGTGCCTCAATCACTGTGCAACCTTCTAGCCCAATAAACTCATACTTTTAATTCCATCTTTCCATAAACTTTTTGGAGTTCCCTTTTACTTCCTTCCAATGGAGCTTCATATGTTCACTAAAGTTATTTGTCTTCTCATATTCCCTGGCTTCTAGTAGTCATCACCTTCTCCCATATATATCAGGTCCCCTTATGGTGTTCCTACCACCCCCCCCCTTTTTTTTTTTGCTATAGGGCACGTGCGCTCGCCAGACAGACAGAGACAGACATAGAGACAGAAAGCGAGAAATCACCCCCCAGGGAGGATGGTCACGCCACAATCCCTTCTCCTCCATTCTCCTCTCAGGATCTTGGGCACACACGCACACGCGCCTGGCGTGAGATTTAAGCCACTGGGTCTGGGACATGAACCACGGTCGACTACGTGGGAGTCCAGCGACATAGCCATTACGCTAACTGCTGGTTCCCCCTACCCCCCTTTCTCATCCTGGTTTATCTTGACCTTGTGAACAGGGTATGGACATGAACTCATAACATTGCCTATCTCCAAAAATTACTCATTAGAAGTTGGTCACTCCTAGTACTTTGAAAAAAGTTACTTCGGACTGAAATAATTATCTTTTTTTAAAAGTTTATTTTACTCGTAATAGCAAGAGAGTGAGAGAAACACCCTTAGTAAGGTCTTATCATGCTGTGATCTCCTTTCCCTGGCCTCCAGCTCCCCAAGTTCCTGGGCACATGTTTTCAAGTCCACCTGGGGATCTGAATTCACCATTCGACATGTGGCTTCCAGTACTGCAGTTGAGTTTGCTACCAACAATGCCGACAGGCTGGGCCTGAAATAGTTTTCTGAAAGTGATAAGATTTTTTAAAGTAGATACTCATTTTGTGCATGTTTATGTCATCTTGAGGGTCTTGAATAGTGTTGTGTATGGTGTCTGTATTAATCTCATTTGCCTAATCTAGTTGATTGGGAATGCCTGCCTGGAGTCACATTCAGACACAATAGGAGTTCCATGATTGATTAGTAATGTCTGCCCTGAATGTAGGTAAGGAGAGTGATGACACTCTTGCTACTTATCTGTCTCCTTATGATAGGTGTTCAACCATAACTTTCTGAAGTTGAGTGGGATAGAAAGGACTCAGACCCTGACATTACAAAAGCTAGGATTTAAAAATGAGGATTGGTGCTAATTAGCTGGAGTGATATTCAGAAAGTTTCATCTTCTTTGGGCATCAAGTATACTAACTATCAAGGGAAAAGTTGACCAAAACAAAAACTACCTAACCTAGAGCCCCCCGACCTTACAAAACCTTATGACAAGATTGACTGGTATTTCCCAAATGAGTTTCAATATTTCAAAGAGGCTGATCAAAAGGCATATTGTGGTTAAGACTGACTTTATGGTCAGATAAACCCAGTGTGAAGTCCATATGAGCAAGGTATAAAACTCCTCTGTACCTCAGTTTCCAAAGTCATGAAATGAGGACACCTTCATGACAGTCTAGTAAGGATTAAGATAAACTTAGTAAATCCCTTAGCTGGGTTTAAGTTGGCATACAGTAAATCATATTATTACTGATATTATTAGTATTTTAGATGAGACACACCACTTTTAGAGACATTGTATTAGCTGAGTGATCATTAGTTATATAGATTTGTGGTTATTCTGTAGGAAAACACATCCTTTTTTTGATGATCAGAGCAGTTCAGTTTACTGGCTGCATCCTTCAGAACATGGGACCCAAGGGAAAG
>NW_006159701.1:1277282-1292753 GCF_000334495.1 Tupaia belangeri chinensis | reverse complement strand
GAAAGAGGGGAACTATCAAAGAACCTTCTGATGTGAAAAAGACTGGGGACCCCAGGGATGGTTGCCCTCTAAAGCCTGTTCTTATTTTGAACATCTGCACTCTTCCAAATGCCAGGAATGCATCTCCAAAGGGCTTGGCACACAGGCGGCACCCCTGATGGGAGGTGAATCCATTCTGAGATTTTCTGTACTATTCTGTGACTCGGTGTACAGTTCACGTCCCCTGTTGGGCCAATTACTGACTTAAAATGTACTTAGGAAAAGGCAACCACGTTCATTATGTAGCAGCGAACACTCCGGCCCAGTGGTTTTCTATTTATGCTGTTTGAAAAGCCATTCTTTCCTAGTCCTTTGTGTGTACATGTCACCAAAAGGCCTTCCAATCACAGATTCTTCCCTGGTAACTGTCCATCGCCCTTCCCCGTTCCCATCCATCACCCTCTCCTAGTCGGCAGGGATCGGCCAGGACAACAATCGCATGGAGCTGCTGTCAGAAATGCTAGGTCTTGCAACAGGGAAGAGAATGAGATAAAAGCGAGGCAGGAATTACTTTATCAGGTCACCATTCTTGTGGTTTACATTGAGGTGAGATTACGGGATGCCATAACCATAGGTGATTTCAGTAACAGATAAACCAACAGGTCTACTCTTAGGAAAGGGATCCAGGATTAGGAGTGAGGTTACTTGGGTTTTAGTGAAGGCCAATTAGACCTTGAGGTCTATTTGACCTTGATTGGGTATTTGAACCTTTCATTTCTTTTGCGATTTTAAAAAACATGCCAGAGGAGGACCACCAGATGGCAGAATGGTTACATTGCTGGACTCCCATGTAGTCAACAGCAGTTCGAGTCCTGGACCCGGTGACTCATTACTGGTACATGTGCTTGCATGCCCAAAATCCCAAGAGGAGAATGGAGGAGAAGGAATTGAAGCATGGCCATGCCCCTGGGGGGCGATTTCTGTTTCTGTCTTTGTCTCTCTGGTGAGCACATGTGCCCAATAGCAAAAATTTCTTAAAAAAAAAAATATTGCCATAGAGTGCATGAGCTTGCCAGAGAGAGAGAGAAGGAAAGGAAGAAAATATCTCCTATGGGGAATATTCATGCCATAATTCTGTCTCTATTTATTGCTCCTTTTTGGGATTTTGGGCGCTCTCTCTCTCTCTCTCTCTCTCTCTCTCTCACACACACACACACACACACACACATGCATGCCCAGTGTGTTTTTATCAAGCCACTGGGTCTGGGACTTGAATCATGCAGGAGACCATGTGGGATCCAGTTCTTTTAACTCCCAAGCCACAGGCTGGCTTATTAATCAAACCTTTTTAGTTCCCAACTTATTCTCCTGCAAATTGAGATTGTTAGATAAGACCTTCATTGTGTTTCCATTTAGTACCTACAACCTATGGCTTATGATCGTATTAACCAAAGCCAGTCAAGAAACCAGCTTCTTTGGTGGGTCTTTATCAGGGCTTTATACAGACCCAGTCTCAGCACTTAGAGAGAAACCCACCTGCCCACAGCTGAGGATTTTCAAAGATTTGGGTACCACTTTGAATAAATCCACATCCAAACTCAAACTTGAACAATCTGGAATTCTACTTACTCATCTGGTCTTTTTCTTTCTTTTTCCCTTCCCTTTTTTTATCCTGTGATACATATTTTATTGCAAGAAATACATACATAGGCGCTTTTGATTAATCCAAGCCTGCTATCAATCAAGAAACAGATTAATGCGTTTGCTTTGCTTTTCCTAAGCAAGCAGAATGAGCTCCATTCAGGCATCGGATTAGCCCCTGCAGCAATGCAGGCTCTTTTCTGCATCTTCAAGCCAGTTTGACATCTAAAGCCTTTGCCTCATCAGGTAGCTGTTGTTCACTAACTCAGCTTTGGCTGTTTTCTAGGTTGACTTTCCTCATTTTGTTTTTATTTTCTCTTTGAGAAAAAAAAAAAAAAAAAAAAAAAAAACTTGCTCTAAAACGCACAGGTTTTCAGAGGAAAAGTTAGAGAGCCTAGAGTTCCTGATTAGGTAACCGCTAACTCTCATCCCCTCTCCGCCTCCACTCTTGCCTCAGGACAAACAAAGATAAGAAGTTGCAAAGTGGTTTCATTCCCTTTGTCTACACCAATTGCCTTGATGGCTTTTCCCCTCTAAGCCAAAGGGAGTGGTTTTCCTTTCTCAAAAGAGAAAGCTTCCCCCTTTCACTAGAGCCATCAGTATCTCAGTGTTTACTGATTTAATATGACAATGGTTTCCTTAGCAACCTCACTCTCACTGGATTAGAGCAGACAGTCCCTCTACAAAGCTCCAGGTTGCAAGAATCCCTGTCTAGACCAGCACAGGGCCCTCCCAACACTGGTAAACACAATATAATGAGGTTATGAAAAAGCCAGGGTTAGAAAGTCATTTCTCCCTAAGTAGCAAGAGAGGGTGTAAGTCTATGCAGCGGTCCTCTCTCACTAAGGGCCAGGCACGCAGTGGCTGGAGTGTCATAGTGGTCCTATCCCTAAATGAACTGTGCGTTTTAAAGGGAAAAGGCTTTAGAGGATGCTTACCTCTTAGTTTTGGATTATAAATGAGGGTTCACAGCAGGAAGTCTGACATGCAGGAGGTGGTCACCGAGGAGCTTCGGCGCATGGAAAGCTCACAGTCTACATGACTGGATGCTCTCGGAAGACAGGGGACCAATCTTCTCTGCTTGGTGTTGATGTTAACTGTGGTGCCTGGCTCATGACCGCCGCTCTTATTATTGGTTCTGCTTAAGACCTGTGTCATATCATTGGCACCTGAGACACCAGGTGAGCCCCCCCCCCACCTGCTACACATGAAAGCAATGAAACTGCGAGGCCACGTCTTTGGACCTAGCTTCCACGATCAGAGGCAGAACCAGGTTCTGTCCCCAAGTCCTGTTAACCTTGGAGCCCAAACCTAGACCACACTACAAACAGTCTCAGCGAAAGTTGCTCTTTCTGTGAGGTCCGTGAGGAACAAAACAAAGCAGGCCCTAGTTACCTGTCAGCCTGGAGGAAGCAAGCGTGGTGTGGAGATTCCCCTCAATGGACTTTAAATGTGTTTGTAGTTTTGAAATTCTATAACTCTACCTGCCCTATCTGCAAGCTCCCTCTCCCCACCCTCTCCCCAGGAAAGTTGCCTCCAAATTTGAAGCTTGAGTGATCCAAGACTCACTCTGATTTTTTTTTAGAGCGCTGACTCTGCTGCTTTTCCAACGTATGTTGATCCAAATTAACCGTAGTAACAGAGGATGGTACATCCCTGGCATGGGGTTCTGCAGCCTGGACAGATTTTCTGGGCAGGGAACCCAAACCAGAGCACATAGGACTTAGGAATAGTGTGGACACAGAGCTAATTTTATTATTTTTTTGAGAGGTTTTTCGCTATAGGGCGCGTGCGCTCTCCAGACAGATAGAGAGAGACATAGAGACAGAAAGCGAGAAATCACCCCCCAGGGAGGATGGCCCAGCCTCAATCCCTTCCCCTCCATTCTCCTCTGGGATCTTGGGCATGCACGCACACGTGCCCAGCGTGAGTTTTAAGCCACCGGGTCCCGGACGTGAACTGCGGTTGACTACGTGGGAGTCCAGCGACATAGCCATTACGCTAACTGCTGGTTCCTCACAGAGCTAATTTGATTGAGCCTTAATAAGAGACCCTGACGGTCTCCTTCCATAGGGCTAGGACTCTGGAATAAGGAGGCAGCAATGTAGCTGTCAACATCTAGGCAAGCCTTGTAGTCCATGGCACAGGTTTGGCAGTGGGAGCCCCAGGAAGCAGGTGATAAAACAGAACTGTTTTTCAGGGCTGCGGAATTTATATATGGTCCTGGGTTTCCCTGCTCCAGGCTGATGCAAAGCAGTGACCTGGGAAAATAGCAGTCACCCAGAAACCTCAGGGGCATCAAGGATCCCTCTGATTCCTGATGTTCGTATCCAGTTTCTGCCTTTCGTAATACCTCCTCTCAGCTTGATTTTGCTCCTTATCATCTCTTTCTTAGACTTTTTCAATTGTGTCTTTCCCTTTGCAAGCCCCCCCCGCCCTATGCCTCTTCTGATGTATCATCTCCCTTGCAGCTGGAGTGATTTTCTTAGAAAGCCAATCTATCCAAAACCCTTCAAAGGTTTCTCGTGTCTTTACCCAACAGTCAAATCCCTTAGCCAAGCATTCAAATCCCTCATAGCTAGTCCTTGTCTGCTCCTGTGCTCTCACCTCTTTGCACCTGGATTCACCCTTTCTTAAGCATCAATAGATTTCCTCACCTCTACGCGGCTTCACATGCTGTTTCCATTATCCACAAATGCACTCCAGCTTTGGTATTCTTTAAGCTGTTCCTAAGAGTTGGTGCTTCCTTCTCTCCCAAGTTACACATTCTAGCTCTCCAAGAAAAGTCTCCATAACTGAAAATTTTGGGTTCACTCCCAAGAGGCTCGAAGGCATATTAAGCAAATTACACACAACCTTCCATGACATACGTTACACTAACGACACATTAATTGGGATGATAGGGGATTTGAGTAGGGGCTTACGAAATAGATCCACATGTATGTAAAAGCCAGTCCCAGCTCTAGCCAGGAGGCCAAGCAAAATGCTGAGGCACATTTAGTCTGGCCTTCTTCCTCTGTAAAATAAAGACAATAATATTACCTACTTCATTCGACTTTTGTTATTGAGGTAGGAGATAGGTTTGGGACACAGTATTAGAGTACAAGGCTCAAGCTGGAGACACAGTAAGCTACTCAAGATAGAGTAACAGTGGCTTTTTTTTTTTTTGAAGGGGTGGGGAAAGACAGTGAGAAATCACCCCTGGGAAGGATGACCATGTCACAATCCCTTCTCCTCCTGGGGTTTAGGGCACATACACACATGCGCCTGGTGTAATTCTCAAGCCACCAGGTCCAGGACTTGAACCACAGTGCACCATGTTAGGAGTCTAGCAGTATAACCTCTATGCCACCTGCTGGCCCCACTGTAGCTAAGTTTTAACAAACAAAAAGCTGGCTACATTAGGGTTCAAAACAATTACAGTTAGGGGTTATTTTTTGTATTTACTAACTACATTGCAATAACAATTACAGATCATTATAGTCTACCAACCCCACAAAGAGTAGGGTAATAAATCACCCAGACTACTCTGTAACTGTTTTCTGAAGCCCACTTCCTTATTTAGAGAGCCAGCCCATGGCTCGAACTGCTAGGTAAAAACCCTGGGAGAGAGCCCCAAGTCAACAACCTTTTTCTGGGACCCCTCTCTTCTTTGGGGGCTTTCCTCTCCTCAATAAACTGCTTTGCTGTCTCTCTGTCCTCCTTTCTAATTCTTCATGAGCACGAGACAAGAACCTGGTCACCCTGCAGTCTTGAATCAGGCACTGGTGTCAGACCTGATCACCCCAACATCCCTCACCATTATGAAAGATGCCTAACGCTCCATCTTTTGCACAATGTGTTTAGCAAATAGCAGTAGTGGTGACAAGGATAGCTGATGATGGTGACAGTGATAACAGCATAACCCAAGTAGATTCTGGGCACCACAGGGCCTAGTTTTGAAGCCGTATGAGCCAGTCCAGCAACCAAAAGTGCTAAAAAGCAATTCCAATATTTGCTTCTCTTTCTCAGAGAGACATCCAATTCATAATTTCCAGCACTGTGTTTTGTTTGCTTGTTTTGGAGAGATTTCTGCTATAGGATGCATGCACTCATTGGAGAGACGGAGAGAGAAAAAGTGAGAAACCACTCCTCCAGGATGGTTGGCCATACCATGATCCTCCTTGATTTTCCTCATGGGCTTTTGAGCACACACGCACATGCACCTGGCATGAGTTTCAAGCTGTCGGTTCCAGGACTCGAACTGTGGTTAACCATGTGGGAAATCCAGTACCTTAACCACTACACCACCTGCTGGTCCCAATTCTCAACTTTCAATAGAAAACTCAGCACCAGCCTCAGCCATGGTGGTGCAGGCAGTGATGCCTTACTCTTCAACACTGGAAGTCACTTAGAAAATCAGGATTCCATTTCCAGGTTGACCTGTACAAGTTCACATACACATGGCTCCTACACACATGCTCTTGATCATGGCTGGCTGGGAAGGCTAGGAAGACAATTGCAGAGTGCAAACCTATGGAAGGTCATTTTCTCTCTCTTTCATGAAAGGAATAATAATAATTAAAAAAAAAAAGGTGGTGTGGAGGTTAGGGCACTGAGTCCCACAGGGTCAACTGCATGGTTCAAGTCTCAAACTTGGCAGCTTGGGAAACATGCCAAGCTCATGTGTGTGCATGCCAAAAATCCCAAGAGAAGAAGGGAGGAGATGGGATTACAGTGTGCCTATCCCCTCTTGGAGGGCAATTTCTTATTTCTCTGTCTCTCCCTGTTTCTCTCTCGTGAGTGCACATGCCCTAACACAAAGTGAAACAAACAAACAACACCTCAACACCCTCAGCATCTAAGCGGCCAACTTTTTCTCTTCTTTCCATTTCTTTTCTCTTCTGAATAAATTTCTCCAACCCCATCTCTTGGTTTTCCTGAAGTAAACTTTCCTTTTTTCTGCATAATAAACATTCAGACCAGAGAAAGGGGTGGTGAGAGAGCTAAGCGAACAATGGCAAAATTTCCCTTGGTAGGGGAGGGGAGGAACTGAGACTGAGAATATTCCTCCATTTAGTCCCATTTTTTCCTGCTAAAGCAATAGTAGGACACTCCATGACATGCTATGTGCAATGAACTGGTGAACTGCCACCTTCGTCTTTGGTCACCAGCTCTCTAAATTGGGATGACCTTTTTATTCTATGAGAAGATAATGTGTAAAATGATCAATACCGTCTCAAAGCAACCTGCAGGCAAATGGGAAGGAGTCATATTCCCCAAACCTATGCCTCTAGCCCCTGGAAATCCAACCCACAGAACAGGCAACAACAGAGATTAGAATAGTGGGATGGCCCCGATGGCTTTGTGACTAAGGGAGCTGGATTCCACAGTTCAAAGCCTGGCTGGTGTCTTGAAAAAAGACATGCCATGAGCACGCCCCAAATCCTGACAAGGTGGAGAAATGGAGATGGAATGATGGCATAACCATGCTCCATTGGAGGGTGCTCCTCTGTCTCTGGCAAGTGCATATCCCCTCTATCAACTACAAAAATAAATAAATAAATAAATAGTGGAAAGCGCCAACTTCACATGTCAGCAAAATCTACTGAAACAAGAATAACAATGTGGCATTCAACTTACCACTTACTTTTAAGAATTTACCCTACAAATGACCTCAAAGATGCGTGTGTTAGGATATTCATTGCTACATTGTAGAAGCAAAAGTCTAGAAACAACCTAAGTGCTCACTGGGCGACTGGTTAAAAATGTATGGTACCTTCACTCAGTGGCATATTCTGGTGGTCCTTTTGTGCTGATACAGGAAAATATCTCAGGCATATTTTTAAGTGCATGCAGAGACATTTACTTAATTTTGAATGTGTGTTTTTAAAATTGTCTTTACACTGAAAATGTGTATGTTTTATATTTATGCATGTCCATGCATTAAAAGAAATCAGGAAAGATTAACAAGAAATCACTGGGAATGGTTATTCCTGGAGAAAGGACCAGGGGTGGAGGCAGAAAAAAATCTTTTTCATTGTATGTCTTTTGGTATTTCTTTTTTTTTTTTTTCCTGCCCCTGGTCTTTGTAATGAAAACCTTTTTTTCAAAAATGGAAGAAAATTGCATTCATCTGGAGATAGACTGAGATTCAAATCCTATCTCTTCATGCAGTTATGTGATTTGGAAAAGCATAACACATCTCAGACCTCTGTTTCTCATTGTAGAGTGGGAATAATTCTATCTGACCTGTTTGTGAGAACTAAGAACATATTCACAGAACACCTAGCGTGTACCTGGAAGATAATAGATGGTCAATAAACGTTTTGGTTTTTATCTCCAAGTCTTATTTATTTTGCAAGTCCAACAGACTCTCTTTCTTCCTGCACATGACTGATTCCCAACTTTTTATCCTTATCTTTCTCTTTCCCCCTCTCTCTTTCTCTCATAGAGATGCCTTTGAGCTTCATTGTTATCCAGGTTCATCTTTTCTAGAAATTATTTAATTTCATTTACTTATTATCATTTAATTTTGTTATAGGGCATGTGCACTCACCAGAGAGAGGGTGGGAAAATGAGAAAACAAGTTGCCAGGTTCAGGACTCAAACCATGGTTGGCCATGTGGGAGTATAACCCCTTAACCACCATGCCAGCTGCTGGCCCTCCAGGTTAATCTTTAGTGATTTATCCTCAACACAGTTTTAACTCTTTCCAGTATCTTTTCTACCCAAATGTATCCCATCTTGGACCTTAAAAATGGGACTGACTAGCTGCTGAATACCCTCCAAGTGCCGCATCACTGCCCCTGACCAACAATGACAGTATCTAATATTTACTGGGCATTGTCTATGCACCTACCACTGCTTGTACAAACACATAATTCATATAAATACACAAACAAGTAAGGACTATTGTTATCCTTATTGTCCAGACAAGGAAACTAATGGTGGAGAATCATGGGGTTAAGGAAGTGGCCAAGTGGTCCATCCAGTGGCATGGTGGATAAGGTGATTGGATCCCACATGGACAATCACGTGGTCGAGTCCAAGACCAGGAGGCTTGAGAAATGCTTCTGTGAGGGACCAACAGATGGTGTAATAGCTATGTCCCTGGACTCCCATGTAGTTGATTGCAGTTTGAGTCCCAGACCCGGTGGCTTAAACTCATGCCAGGCACTTGTGTGTGCATGCCCAAGATCCCAAGAGGAGAATGGAGGAGAAGGGATTGTGGTGTGGCCATCCCCCCTAGGGGGAGGAGTGATTTCTCGCCTTCTGTCTCTCTGTCTCTCTGTCTCTTTCTGGCAAGGGAATGCACCCTATAGCAAAAACGTCTCAAAAAAAAAAAAAAAAGAAAAAGAAAAAGAAAAAGAAAGAAAGAAAGAGAAAAAGAAAAAAAGAAGAAAAATGCTTGTGTGCATGTATGCCCAAAATCCCAAGAGGAGAATGGAAGAGAGGGTTTGTAGCATGGTCATCTCCCCTGGGGGGTGATTTCTCACTTCCTCTATCAGCACCAGCCTCCATCTCTGGCAAGTGCATGTGCCCTATAGCAAATAAACAAACAAAAAGAAAGTTGCCAAGAACTGGGAAAGTGGCAGAGCTATGGTGTTCTCCTCCATCCTGTACTCCTACTGTACATGAGACCTGGAGACCCTCCATTCCATCACCCACTTTAATAAGGATACCTCGCCAGGTCCTCATCCCTGCAACCAGATTAATCATTCTGTTCCTCATTCTTTAACTGCACAATCGCCAATGAAATGGCTGTAGAAGGAGGTCCTTAGAAATCTCCCCGCCTGGCCCAGAGGTGTGTCTGATCTCTGAAAACATTTCCCGTTCACAGTCCATATAGCAAAACCTCCAAGGAAGCTACCTTGCATCCATTATGCTGGGGCTCCAATTGGACCCTGGAGCCCACACCACAGAGCTGCAGTGTATAATTATGACACAAGATGCACTTGGGAGCCCATCTCCAGCCACCGATAAGTGGCTCACTTTCCACACTGCCAACCCATGCTTATATGGCAGCTCTGTAGAAGGGATAGGGCATTTAACGATGGCTCGTTAATTTCCCTGTACCCATTTCCATGGCCTGATGGGCGGTGTTCACTCCTGTGTTATCACTTACCACGTCTCCCACCAGGGATAAATAGGGCTGTTCCTTTGAGAGCCGTTCTTGTAAGAATTGAAAGCAACTCAAGTGGTAACTCAGAATTGCTTTGTAAGGACAGCCATACCATAAGTTTAGAAACTCATATTTATTTTGTCTGGATTTTGACTTTGCAACGCAAAAGGAAGCCTGTCTCTATTTTGCACTTGTATCCCAGTACGGCACTCAGCCATTGAGTCCCCAAGAAGACTACAGAGGCGGGTATATGGCTACAGAGGAGGAACCAAGGACCAGAGGAGTGAAGTGATTTGCCTAAGATGCTTTAGAGGTAGGGTCAGGCCTCTGGAATCCCAGCGATGTGATTATTCCCCTCTTCACTCAGCGATGAACGAGATGCTCACATTTCTGTATTTATGGAACCTTTAGTATTATTTTATCAGAGTTCATTATGCTTGCAGAATAACCTTGCCCTCGCATTTGCCAAGCACTCTAAAGTTTACAAAATGCATTCACACCCATTATCTCATTTCGAATAAATGTACTGCACTCCTTGACGCTTAAATAAATAGCAAATGAGACCTGTGACTCTGGACTAGCCTGTTATTGAAAATGCATCCTCTTCCACTCAATCTTCCCCAAACCAGAGGCTTGTGTTTACTATCCTTGTAGCGATTGCATTTAAATTAAATTACCATCCTTCTTTCACTCGCTTCACTCTCGACTTTCTGCTGCTCTTACAATGCTTGTTAGGTCTCTAGATGGGTGATTTTTGTTTTCCACTGCCATTGCATGCCAGATGAACAGAAATATGCACAGGGCTGGGTGTCACCCTGGAGACATACAGGGTGCAATTTGAGAGTTAAGGGAAGTCCCTGACTAATCAACTCCCCTTCTAGAAGTCTGTTCTTTCTCCACTAGATATTTATTCCCTTTTAGTTTTTAATAATTTTTTTAATAATGGGAGGAGACAACAAGCAAACATTCTAACAGTTAAGCCTCAGTTGCGTGTTCACAGTCGCACAGATCATAATAAAAGATTTTTGTTTTGTTTCGCCCCCAAGGCAATAGGGACCCATAGAATGATATATCTCTGCTGTGAGGGAGTCTGGCACTTCTTACCACCTTCATTTCTGCCGATGGACCCTGTAGGTAGACAATAGGAGCCATTGTTTGCTTCTCTTCTCAGTTCCTGAAAATTCCTCAAAGTTTAGTAACCTCCAGCCAATCAATAATCATGCTAATAGTCACAGCGCTGCTTGTAAATCGAAGACTTGATCTTATGAAACATTCATCTCATCGGTCTGGAGTAATGGGACTCTTCAGTGTATGCCCCAGGTTCATTCAGGACATTTCTCTCCAACAATTATACTTCGAGTTCCTTCTTCATATTAGAAAAGGTTCCTATCCTCATGGATTTTACTGAGTAGTGGGTGGGGCAGATAGCAAATGAGCAGAAGGAAACCAAAGTACACCTCGTGCTGCAGGCCATGAAGACAATGAACAGAACTCTTCACCTGCTCCAATAGCTTCAAGTGTTTCCCTGTGTTTTCCACAAGTAGCTCTGGAGTTTGAGGCTTTACATTTAGACTTCTGATCCATTTTGAGTTGACTGTGGCTAGTGGTGAGAGAGAGAGGGGTCTAGTTTCATTTTTCTGCAGGTGATATCCAGTTTTTCCAGCATTGTTTGCTGAAAAGACTTTCTTTTCTCCACTGGATTATCTTATGCCCTCTCAAAAATCAATTGGTTGTATGTTTGGGGGGTTATTTCTGGATTCTCTTTTCTGTTCTATTTGTCTGGTTTAATCTAATTTAATTTTATTTTTTAGGTTTTTGCCACAGGGCATGTGCACCCACTGGAGAGAGACAGAGAGAGGGAAAGTAAAAAAAACCACCCCTCAGTGAAGATGGCTACACCACAGTCCTGCAATCCTTTCTCCATTCTCCTCTCAGGATCTTGGGCATGCACGCACACCCACCCAATGTGAGTTTCAAGCCACTAGGTCCAGGACTCAAACTGCGGTCAGCCATTTGGGAGCCCAGCACCTTAACCACCACGCCACCCACTCTTCCCTGTATTTTGAGAGAGGATGGGCAGAAGGAGCCAAGAAAAAAGCACTTAACAGACACAATAATGTCAGATTTTTTGTTGAAAACAATGTCTACGGTAATATCCTCCATTTGATTATCACACTCTGTTCGCATGCTTTGAAAAATGGCTTTGTCTGTTATTTCCTTTTTCCCTGAGACCTTCTTGATTTGATTGTCATGCACTGCTTGCATGCTCTGAAAAACCATATCATATGCTATAGAGATGTACAATTTAATGTGAATAAGAAACCATAAAATTTGAGCCAGCAGGTGGTGTGGTGGTTAAGATGACTGGATTTCTACACGATCAACCATGGTTCAAGTCCTGGCCCATGTGGCTTGAAAATCATGCTGGGCATGTGTATGTGCATGCCCAAGATCCTGAGATGAGTATGGAGAAGGGAAGGCAGTGTGGCTATGCCCCTGGGGGGAGGCAGTGATTTCTCACTTTCCCTCGCTCTGTATCTCTCTGTCTCTCTCCTCTCTGGTGAGCACATGCACCCTATGGCAAAACAATACAAAATACTGTGGTAAAGATTCTGTTTTTATTTGGAGTGAGATGGGGGAACCACTGAACAATTTTGAACAGAGAGTTGAGTGAATCTGACTTCATTTTTAAAAGGATCGTTCTGAGTGCTGGGCAGAGAACAGATTGTTAGGGGCAAGAGTGGAAATGTGGAGTCTAGGTGGAAGACGATCCCAGCATTCAGGCGAGGGATGTCGGTGGCTCTCTCAGGGGGTCAGTGGTGGGGCTAGAGAGAAATAGACCTACCGGGGATATTTGCATGGTAGGAAAGTCCGTCTGATGGGCTGGATAAAGGAGAATACAGAGGGAGGAGTTGAAGTCGTATGAGGGTACTTCAAAAACTTTGTGGAAAACACAGAATTAAAGTAGGCATTTGTTTTGGAGCAAAAAAAAAAAAAAGTTTGAAATTCATATGTATTTTTTTGAAAACCCCTTGGATGTGGGGAATGTTTGGAAGGAGTCTTTGAAGTCTACCAGAGACTTTCACATCTGTCATGGGCCCCACTTCAGAATAATCCCGAGAGTCAGTGAAAATTAGAAGCCACAAGTGCCTTCTCTCCCTAGAGGACATTATTATGACATTTTCCCAGGTTCAGTGAACATAACCCACCTAGACCCACTCTCTGTCCCCAAGTGACAAGTGTGCAAGTGGATGAACAGAAATAACTAGCAAGCGTCCTAAGGTTTTCTGACAGGGGCTGTACACTAGTGCCCCTCCCACCTGCTCCAGCATTTGCTAGACTCCCACAAGTGTACTAATCATTACAAATTGATGCTTAATAGCATCATTAGCCCAGATGTGAAATGGTAGCGGGTTGCCTCCAGAGTCAGGAACACCTACAATGAATAGCCCTACCTGTGTCTATAATATCTATCCAGAGGAAAGTCTCCATATTTCCCCAATGAGAAGTGAGTCACCTGCCAGTTGGGAACAGAGCTAACTTGTTGTATCAGCTACCCATGGCCACAATAATGCTGCATAACAAGCATTCACAAAAGCCTAGTGGTATGCAATAGTAAGTGTGCATTGCTCGCACGCCTGGTCATTGGGTAGGTGGCCCTGCTCTGCTCTGCTGGTCTTGGCTGGCATTATTAGAGGTGCACTGTTAGTATCTTGCTTTGAAAAGAACGTTATACTTAGTGGCAAGGGCTGCAGCTGGATGATTTCTTAGCACATTCACAGGGATGTGTAGTCACCATCATAACACATTTTAGAACATTTTCCTGTTGCCAGTGTCTGTCTCCCCTACAGTTCCTGGAGCCTCTCTGTGCCAGGACTGATAGTCTTCAACATGCTGGTCAAAGGCAAATATAAATCCAGTTCTGCCCTGCTTAAAAAGGGAATGTTAGACAAGAATTTGGGGAATAAAGAGGTGATTAAATGAATGAAACACAAGAGACCTAATTGAGGATCCTTCTGTGTGAAAATGGAGATGATGTTTGTACTTACTTCATAGACTTGTTAAAGGGAATCAAATAAGATGTTCCATATTGGGCCAGCTGGTGGTATCATGGTTAAGGAGGCTGGATTCCAATAGCTGAATGCGAGGTTCGAGTCCTATACTCAGCAGCCTGAGAAATACACTGGGTGAGTGTACATTTGTGCCCCAAACCCCAAGAGGAGAATGGAGAAGGGATTGGGCATGATCTTTCTCCCTGGGGGTGGGGGATTGCTTTCTCACTTTCTCTTTCTCTATGTGTATAATCTCTCTGTCTCTCTGTCTCTGTCTCTCTCTCTCTGTTGAGTGTGTCTGCCCTGTAGCAATTATTTTTTAAAAAGAGACCCTCTGTTAAGCACTTGATACACCCCTAGTATATCATGTGTGATCATAGACTTAAACATAAAAGCTAAAACAGAAGCTGCTTAAAGAAAGAAGAGAATAGCTCTTGGATAGGCAAAGTGTTCTTAGAAAGGATTCAGAAACCATGAGTCACACACACACACAAATAATAATAATAATAAACTGGTCTTGACCGAAAAACCAAAAGCCTGCTCATCAAAATATATTCTTAAGAAAATAAACAGGCAAGCTGCAGACTGGAAGAAAATATTGCAAAACATATATCTGACAAAGGACTAGCATCCAGAGCATATGAAGAATTCTTCCAACTGGATAATAAAAGACAGGTAATCCAGTGCAGGGTGGGGTGGGGTGGGAGGGGAGCCTTGGACAGACGTTTCCTGCAAGAATATATGCAAATGGCCAATAAGCACATGAACAAGTGCTCAACATCATTAGTCAATAGAGGAGTGCCAATTAAAAGCACGATGAGATACTGCTATACACCCACCAGAAGAGCTAAAATTAAGAAACCAACAGCACCAAATGTGAGCAGGGACAGGGAGGCGCTGGGGCTCTCCTACATGCTGGTGGGAGGAGAGAATAGCACGATTGCATTGGAGAACAGTTTGGCAATTACTCAAGAAGTTAAACACGCCTCTACCCTGTGACCGAGCAATCCCTTCCTAGGTATCTTTCTGAGACAAATAAAAACAAATGCTCTCAAAAAGCCTGGCACACAAATATTTGTGGCCTCTCCCTTCACAATCTCAAGCTGGGAACAGTCTAAATATTCATCGACAAGAAAATAGATCAAAGACGGTGGTCTATTTGCACGATGAAATATTACTCAGCAATAATAATAATAATGATAAAAAATGGGGCCCAGCCACCGACCGTGGTGCAGTCTGCTAAGATGCTGTGCTCCACAGGCTGAGGCCACATCAGAGGCCCAGGTTCAGTTTCCAGTCCAACCTAAAGGGTGGGCATGGTGGCATGCCCCTGCCATCCCAACCGCTCAGGGATGCCAAGGCAGGAGAAAACATGAGCTCGAGGTTGGCCAGGGCAACAAAGTGAGACTCCGTCTAAAAAGGAGCCTGGTGTGGGGCCATGTGTCTGTCATCCCACCCAACAGGCTGAGGCAGGAGGACGGTGTCAGTGAGACCCTGTCTAAAAACAAGCAGATAATGAACTACGGATTCAACCAATGACTTAAGTGAACTTCAAAAATGGCGTAGTAGTTGGAATCCCCAGTGGCTGACTGTAGTTCAAGTCTTGGACCCAACAGCTTAGATATCACTCCGGGCATGTGTGCCCAAAATCCTGAGAGGAGAATGGAAGAGAAGAGATTGCAGCATGGCTATCCC
>NW_006159701.1:1255531-1267876 GCF_000334495.1 Tupaia belangeri chinensis | reverse complement strand
GGTGGGGGGTGGGGGTGGTGGTGGTGGTGGTGGTGGTGGTAGTGATTTCTCGAACTTTCCCTCCCTCTTTGGTGATTGTACATATATATAATTATCTTTCTTTTCCTGAGTAAAAGAAGCCCACACCATAAAAGTACATTTTCTATGATCTCATTTATAAGAACGTGTAGCATAGACAAACCTAACACAGGAAGATACAAAACAGGACGGGGGTTCCTTGGGACAGGAGGAAAGACTTGGCTGGGAAGAGACATGAGAGAACTTTCTGGGGTTATTCCAAATGTCTTACTTTGCTACGCATAGGTCAGAACAGATTGTACGGGGCACTTCAGAGCTGAACATTTCATTGCATGTAAACTAGACCTCCATAAACAAAGCAATGCGAGTCATGGTTACTATTATTGTCATTATTGGCTGTTTGTGTCCCAGGCCCCATGGTCTTGTCTTGCACTCACTGAGCGGTCAGGGCCAGGAAGACAGAACCCTGTCCCTCTTATCCTGCCCGGTTGCCTGGCTGGGACCTGGCAGAATAGCTGGAGCATAATCTAATGAATTGAGTGAGTTTGAAGAGGGGGTGAGCAGGAATAAAAGAAATTTCTGATTTTAAGAAAGTAGAGCTGGGAGAGACACAGTCCTGCTATTTACAGCCCTCAAGCTTCTCTGTTCTGGTTTGCTGGACAAATGGGGATCCCATTAGCACTCATATCTATGTATTTACAAGACAGCCTGGAGGCTGCTTGGGAACTAATTCGGAATCTCTAGGAAATCATTTGCCTTTAGAAAAGAAGATGTAAATATTCCCCACTCGGCTGAACAGAATGGCTCCACAGGCCTCCCCAGAACAGTCCTTAAGAACGTCCTTTAACTCGGGAAGGTCTGTAAGGGGAGGTCAGGAGATGGTCCTGGGGTAGAAAACGACACTGGCCTTACTGAGGGCCTGCTCTGGGCCGTGGCTCCCGCGGGGCTGAGCTCTTACGAACAGTGTCTCCTTTACTCCTGGTAAAGCAGCCAGCAGGGATGGATCATCGTGTCCGTTGTAGACAAGGACACCGCGGCACAGATATGTCCGAGCTGAATTCCACTCTGCTGTGGCCGACACTGCAACCAGGTCTGCCTGACACATGGCGGGGCGGATGAATGCAGGGTGAAGTCCCACCTCTGAGCTTCAATTCGCTCATCTGGAAGAAGAGGGCCCAAGTCCTGCCATCTCTGCATCCTCAAGGGCAGCTGTGAGGGAAGCTCCTGGAGGACACTTGGAAAGGGCCAGTGGTCACTATTATGGGCCTCTCCCACCTAGAAAGCAGTGAGGCTGCAAGGGACCCCAGGAAAGGCAAGAAATGTACTCCAATTCTCGCCCCACCCTGGGGAGCTGGGCATGTCCTGCCAGGAGGTCACCTGCCAGGCTGTCAGTGCAGGGAGCAGGTACCCCCCGTGTGTCCACCGAGCCTTCCCCACGGCTCTCACCACTGCTCAGAGCTCACAGCTACTGCTCTGGCCCAAGTCACCTTCATCCCTTGCCTGAGTCCGTGGTCCCTGAATGGGTCTCCCTGATTCAGTCCTTATTCTCTTAGTCTGTTCTCTACCCAACGACCAGGGCAGTCCTTTCAACCCCAAACCCCAGGTTAGTTCACACCCCGGGCTCTGCTCCAAACCCTGCCATGGCTCTCGGTGACCACCTCGTTCTGGCTTGCTGGGCCTTTCTTGGACTTAGCACTGAAAACTGTGTCCTGGTGCCCCCTCAGTCCCAGGCCAAGGGGGCTGGTTGACCATTCCAAATGCCACCTCTCCTCCCCCCCAGAGGTTTTTGTCTTTGGGTGCATGTCCTTACAGGAGAGAGAGAGAGAAACAGAGAGGAAAAGTGAGAAACCACCCCCCCAGGGGGTATGGCCACACTGCAATCCCTTCTCCATTCTCCTCATGGGATCTTGGGCACCTACGCACATGTGCCCATGTGATTTTTTTTTTTTTGGTCCCACAAAACTATTTTTTTTAAAATTTTTATTATCATCATAATCTTCTTTATATTACATTGGATTACATATAACTTTACAGTGTATTACATTGTTTTTTCAAAAGGGAATGCCATGCATGTCAGTCAGTACAGAGACATTAATCTCCCCACTTCAACATTCCATATCTTTTCTGTTTTCCCCAATCATTATTTTTATTATTCTAATTATTTTTATAAAACAGTCAATTGCTATTTCTCGTTTTGCTTGTAAAAATACTTTGCCCATCATGAAATACTTCTCAGACCAATCCAGTTGAGAATACTATACATGTCATCATCAACAGTTAATAACCCCTATCTGTTTCTCACTAACGTCCTGTCTCTCTATTGTTCACTTGCTATCTTTCTCTATCCTCTTCTCTTCACTTACCCCATTCCACACTGTCCTATTCTCATTAAGTACCTTCACTGCTTTTATGACCTCCAATTTTTTTCTCTCTATCATAGAGTGCGGTTAGTTGGTATATATTGAGTGGATACATACAATATCTTTCTTTCATAGCCTGGCTTACTTCACTCAGCAATAGATCCTCCATATCTGACCATTTTCTATCAAATGCCAGGGTCTTGTTATTTTTTATGGCTGAGTAGTATTCCATAGAGTATATATACCACACTTTTCCAATCCATTCATCGGTTTGTGGACATTTAGGTTGGTTCCATGTCTTGGCAATTGTGAATAATGCTGCAATAAAGATTGATGTGCAAGCACTTTTCTGACTGAGTGTTCTCCTGTCTTTTGGGTAAATACCCAGAAGTGGGATTGCTGGATCAAATGGTAGTTCTATTTGTAGATCTTTGAGGAACCTCCATATTGTTCTCCACAGTGGTTGAACTAGTTTACATTCCCACCAACAGTGTAGGAGGGTTCCCTTTTCACCACATCCCTGCCAACACTTATCATTGTTTATATTCTTAATCTTTGCCATTCTGACAGGGGTTAGGTGATTTTTAAGCCACTGGGTCCAGGACTCGAGCTGCAGTTGGGCATGTGAGAATCCAGCGATGGAATCACTAAGCCGTCTGCTGGCCCCATGGCTTCTATTTTGACTCTGACTTTTAAAGTGAACAGCTTACAGAGTCCTGCACACTCCCTTCACCTTTCTGACCTCTCCCGCCCCTCCTTACCTTCTGGTTCTCGCCACTCCAGTCCCAGAGGCCTCCTTGCAGGTTCTCAAACACATCATTGTGCCCTTTGCCTCAGGGCCTCTGCCCTGGCGGCTTCCTCTGCCTAAACGCCCTTCCACAAATTACAGACACAGTTGATTTCCTTCCTTAAGGTCTCTTTCTCAAAGAGGCTTTCCCTTGGCCACTCTATCTCAAACGATCTCTGCACCAGTCCCCAAACATCCTAGGCCCCTGTCCTGTCTCATGTTCTCCACACTTTTAATTGCCCAACACCTCACTGAGCTCAGTTACACCTTTAGTCTACCGTCTGCCCTATCCTCAGTCAGAATGTGAACCCTGAGAGGGAGCAAAGATTTGTTTTATTCGCTGCTTTATCTCCAGGGCTAGACAGTGCATGACACCTGCTAGGCATTTTATGAAGGCATTTCCTGGGTGCAGAGGGCAGTCTGTAAACAGATCTGCATGTGCGCTGCAGACAGCACAGAGCAGGGGAAGGTATGCAGGAGGCGGGGCAGAATCACCTAGCCCCACCTGGAAGTCCGGGGATACCGAGAAGGGCAATTAACCAGTGGCCTTAGAGTATAAGCCTCCAAGGCCAGGGCTTATCTGGGTTGTTTGATTTGTTCAGCTGATGCCCAACACATACCTGCTGTATGAATAATCCAGTTAATAAATTAATACATGAATGCTTTAATTGGACATAGAATCCCAGGAGGGAGAAAGATCAGGATGGAGTTGAGGCAGTGTCAGGACGAAGGCAGGCAAGACAGCAGGGATATCGCTCCAGAGCCCAGATGTGGTCACATCTACAAAGGACACTATCAACAGCTGTGATGACAATGACATCCCCACCCCCCCAGCAGGGTGCTCGCAAAGCACTAGGTGTGGCTCAGGGTGCCTTTCATGGACCCATCTGTATAACGCTCACCTCCCACTTCACCTTGGCCTCTGGCTTAACACAGGCTCTCTGGGAAATAAACGCAAGGCAAGGCTGAAATGCCTGTGTGCTGCTGAAAGGTACAGTTTCCAGGAGGTGAGTCTGGGGGAGACAGGAAGTGAGGCAGGAGAGATAAAGCATGAGGTCAGCCACGCGTCACCAAGCTGACCATGGTGACTGCTCAGCTGTGTCGTCTGTCTTCAGAGGCTGGTGGGACAGACGGAGGTAGGAGTAGAGACGGAGAGTGTCTGCCAGAGGTTAAAGTGCATGCCCACAAGGAAATTCCCTTCATAATCCGAGAGTGGTGGGAGCCAGAGAGCGCAGGCTTTGGGTGCAGGCTGGGGCTCTACCATGGACATACAGTAGTTGCTATAGAAGCAGCTGCAATGCCAGGAAGCTACTGAAGGTCCAGGAGTTAGATGAGGCCAAGAGAACAGAGCAGGCAGATGCGATGGATCTAACACCATCGCCCTTACGCTGACGTTAAAGGAAACTGAGGCACGGGGAGGCCAGTAGCTTGCCTAGATGCGCAGCCAGCCGACGGTGTGTCTGATGCCACGCTGAGCCGAAGTTGGACCACGTAAGGGCACAAAGAAAGAAAAAAAAATGTGGCCCCAAATCCTTGAGACAAAAATGTGAGGGTGCTACGAGGATAGGGTTCTCTAGTGCCCCCTGATCACCCACAGGGAACCCAAGGGTTGAATGATCCTCAAGTCATTTCTCTCCAGCCCCAGGAGGTGGCAAAACTCGGAGGTAAACCCTTGGCTCAGATCTGCTCCTGAGTTGCTGTGACTTTGGGCAATAAATGCTCCGTCTCTGGTCCTGCTCCTGCAGATGAAATGAATGCATTAGCACCAGCTGGGCAGCAGCAGTGCACAGTATTCCTGCCTGTGCCCACCTGTGCCCTCCAGTCCCAACCCAGGGATCTCCAGGCACAGGTAGGGTGGGCTCTGGCCATGGAGCATGAACCACAGCACCCACCTAACTCTGAATGAGCACCCAAGGAAGCAGCAAGAGTAATTTCCAGTGTCTCTCTCTTTGGAAATGTCACATTTAAACCCATCTGGCCACTTTTCATGCCATGACAATTTAGTATAAGTCACTCGAGCCATTAGCCATGAAATTGGGTTCCTTGAAGATGGGGGAATAGGTTGGGTCTCTATGCATATATTCCACCGGCCCAGTCCTCTTAAGAGGGAGGTTCTTGAGACTGGAGCAATGAGCACAGGTGAACGCCTGCCAGGGCCCAGAGTCATGCCAGGCCCAGCTGGGGGGTGGGAGGGTGTGCTACTGGTACTGGGGCTGAGAACTCTTCAGTCTTTTCCCACACTGGCAAGACAGCTGGGCCCAGAGACTACAAGGAGGCCAGAGAGTGGCCATCTTAGGGTGAGCACTGAGCTTGAGTCAGGAGCTCCGACCTCCAATTACAGCGTCTTCATTGCTGACTCAGGTCACTTGGCCTTGCTGAGCCTCAGCTCCTTCATCTGCAAAATGGGTATAATAGTCCTTGTCCTGATGCTTCTGGGGGCCAGAGAGGGTTTACAGATCAGGATCTCAGAGCCAGCAGGTGGCATGGTGAATAAGGTGCTGGACTCCTACATGGCCAACTATGGTTTGAGTCCCGGATCTAGTGGCTTGAAAATCACACAGACACATGTGCATACATGCCCAAAATCCCAAGAGGAGACTGAAGGAGAAGGGATTGCAGTATGGCCACCCACCTGGGAAGTGATTTCTCACTTTCTCAGTCTCTCTCTGGAGAGCATATGCACCCTATGGGAATAAACAAACAAATGAAAACTTAAAAAAAAAAAATACAAAGCAGCATCCCCTCCTTGATTACTCCTCAGGTAGAAATAAAGAGGAGTAATCCTATTTAGAGGGATTTAATAAATTTCTCAAAGTCACAAGGCTTAAAAAATGGCCAAACCTGGGGCCAGCAGTGGTGTAATGGTTACATCACTGGACTCCTACATGGTTGACCACAGTTCTAGTCCTAGACCTGGTGGCTTGAAACTCATGCTGGGCATGTACGCTTGTGTGCACAAAATCCCAGGAGGAGAGTGGAGGAGAAGGGATTAAGGCATGGCCATCCCCATGAGGGGTGATTTTTCACTTTCCCTCTCTGTCTTCTCTCTGGCAGGTGCATGTGCCTTATCCTCCTGGCGGGTGGTGTGGCTTTATGGGAAAAAAAAAAAAAAAAAAAAAGAAACAAACAAACAAAAAAACTTATAAAAAAAAATAGCAAAGCCAGGGATAAACCTAAGCCTGTCCCTGGGGACTGGGCCCCATGGTGTAGAGCAGCCAGTCCTGGCTTTGTTTAACCAAAGGAAGATGGTGTAATGTGTGGCTACCCCATGGACACATTCTATCAGCTGATCTTATAGGAAAGTACAGTCTACACTGCTAAGCCTTGCCCCTGGTATTATTTCCTAGAATACCTGGTTTGGAGTCAGATCCCTAGGTTCAAATCCCAGCTCCACTTGTCTGTAATTCTGTCCCCTCTGAACCTCAATGCCTGATATGAGGGCGAGGCATTCACTTTCTGCCTGACCCCTGCTGTTTCCCTCTCCCCTCTGACTGAGTAATGAACAGTTGCTATTTAATTGTCCCAAGGCAGCCACAGTCATTGGACTCACTCTGCCGGGAGTCGAGGCCAGCTGTGCCTTAAAATTTCCACATTCCCAGTGTCCTCCCACCTTCTGCTGCAGGCCTCCTCCAAGCAGAAGTTGGGGGACAGGGTAAGGCCAAAGGCCTTCAGCAAATTCAGCCATGTCTCCCCTCCCATCTGTAGCAGGCCTAAGCAGGAAGATGATGAACTTTGGATTTCGGGAGATGGGAAATGAAAAGTGGGTAACTAAACCATTCTATCAAGTTCTTCAAGCTACAGGAAAGTGCTCTGAGTGTGATTTTACCACGGAGCCCAGAAGAGGGCCACCAGGCCTTCATGTAACTGTCTGCAAAGTTGCATCTTGGGTCATTTTCTATGTCTCTTTGCTTATGTAGAATGCATGGAGTGATTGATAGGGCACTGTGCTGCTCCCCCCACCCCCCCGCCTCTTAGAAGTGGTGTTCAAATATCAAGTGTGGTGTCTAGCTCCTCACAGACACACGGTTCCTCACGTAGGAGCTGCCACGGCTCTTAACGAGGGGGGAGAGGGACCCTGTCTCACCCTGTCACTGGGGCTGTTGCTTAGCACCTGGCACCATGCGCTGAAGGCAGCTGCCTGCATTGACAGGTAAATAAGCAACCAGATCTAGAAAGTGGAGCCCAGCCTAGGCTGCCCATCACCTCCTAAAGATAGTGGTGGAAACACGGCCAGTTCATTAACTGCATCCAAAAACCTTCAGACAGTCTTTGACATCTGTCTCTCCCTATTGTAGCAACTGTTTCCTCCCATTTTCTTTCTTTCCTTTTTTTTTTTTCTCCCATGTACAGTCTTTGTGATTGGTAAAGAACATAAGCTCCAATCCCTCAGCTCTGAACTCTGCAGGGAGCCAGAGGCCTTGGAACAGGGCTGGGTCTGTGTTGGCCTGGAGTGGCCCTCTGGGTAGGTCTGGGATTGAGCAAGCGCAGGAGAATGACCTACAGTTGGTGGACTACTGGTGGGACAGCAGGTGGCAGAGAGATGGCCAATGTATAGGTCTCCAAGCATGAGGGGACTTCAAGATGTTTGCGGGAAAATGGAATTCAAGTATGAGCTTATTTGAGTGTTCAACTACTTTGAAATCCACATTATTTTTTTTGATAACACGCATGAACTTTTTGAAGACTCCTCTCATATATGACCTGTTTTCCCCAGGAAACCGTAAGCTTCACAAAGGCAGGGCATTCTCAGGTTTTCCTATGGTGGTCGCAACTGGGCCAGGGATTCGAACCATGGTCACCACGTGAGATCCAGATTCTCTTGAACAGCGCATTACTGTTGCACCCTGGAGCCAGCCCAGGGGAGATTTTGAATGTCTCCAACACAAGTGATGAGAAATGATTGAGGTGACAGGTATGCCGATGGCCCTGAATGAATCATGGCATGTCGCATTCTCATGCTGTAAACTCACATTGTACTCCCACAAAGACGTATAATGATTAGATGTTCACAAAAATAATAACTATGTGTTGAATGAATGTTGAGTCTGAACTTGCCTCTGTCTTTTGGACAAAAATCGTTTTCCTCTGAGCCTCATTTTCCTCACCTGTAAAATTTCCTTGAGGTTTTGCTATCTAGAGTTCTTTAAGACATGGATGTTCTGTTAAAAATGGTCTTGAGGCAGCTCTTTGGCCTGTTGATCCCACATGGCCAGTTGTACGGTTTGAATTCAGGACTTGGTGGTTTGAAAACCAAGCCAGGCTTGTGTGCATGTGTGTCCAAAATCCTGAAAAGAGGGAGAGGTGGCGAAGAGGGGATTGCAGTGTGACCATTCCCCAATGGGGGGGCTTCTTCCTATCCTTCTCTCTATCTCTCTGTCTCTTTTTGCTGAGTGCACCTGGTAACAAGAAGAAACATTTGGAGAAGTCACTTAACCCACCTGAGTCCAAGGCATCAACACCCTCTCCTTTGAGTAGCTTTGGTTGTTAGCAGAGAAGCCATGGCAGGGCACTGCCAACCAGGGGAACCTCAGACATGGGTGTCAGGGAACAGTGCTTCTGAGCCCAAAGGACAATGATGCTATGTTTGCTGTTGGCTGACTGCTAAGTGCATTGTGGGCATCCACTTCCTTATGAGGCCATTGGGTTGGGTACTTGTTCTAGACCCATCTTACAGATGAATAAAGGAGAGTCTAGAAAGAACTGAACTTGGGACCAGCAGTTGGCTACGTCACTGGACTGCCTTGTAGTTGACCGTGGTTCCAGTTCTGGACCCGGTGGCTTAAACTCACTCCGGGCATGTGTGCATTCGTGCCCAAGATCCCAAGAGGAGAATGGAGGAGAAGGGATTGTGGCGTGGCATCCCTCCTGGGGGATGATTTCTTGCTTTCTGGCTGTCTTTCTGGCGAGCACATGTGTCCTATAGCAAAACTCTCTCCTAAAACAAAACAAAACAAAACAAAACAAACCTGAACTCAAAGGTCACACAGGGAATGAATGACACATCTGGGGTATGAGTGGCAGAGTCCGGGGGATAAGTCATTTTGCTCTCGCAGGTAGCAGAAGGGGTGAAAGCAAAGGCTTGGATGGCACTTACTGCCTGTATGGGCCAGACTCGCTGCCTGCATGTCACCAGAGCTCACTGTGGAGTTTCCGGAGTTGGCTCACAGGGAAGAGGATCAGGCCGAGTTAGTACCTTCTCCTTCAGGCTGGGTTGGGTTGGGCAGTCTGAGAGGCAGAAGGGTGGCAGTCATTTTCTAGAATGTTTAACTGTTCCTAAAAGTTCTATTTCTTCCATGATCAGGAGAGATACAGAGACAGAGACAGCACCCCAACACAGTCCTGATGCCACAATCCAGCCCCTGCTTCAGCCAGCCCAGAATCACGGGCACACACATGCCTGGCATGTTCATGGGCACACACATGCCTGGCACCATCCAGATTCCTCAATCAGCTTTTTTTTCTTTCTTTATCATTATTTTAAAAATTTGCTATAGGGCTTATGTGCTCACCAGAGAGAGACAGAGAGAAAGAGAGCGAGAAAGCAAACCACCAGGTCCGGGATTCAAACTGTGGTCTTCCATGTGAGAGTCCAGCATTTTAACCACGACGCCACCTGCTGACCCCTCTCAACTGACTTTCAATGAGCATCTTCAGGATTTCTATTCACTACTGGACAACGAGGAAAGCTTTGCTGTTGTTACTCGGCGTTTAACCTTTCTGGATATGGCACTTACACATTCCTGAAGAGTAATGACAGATGTCCTTTGCAAACATGTACTTCATAAAATAAATGTCCTATAAATGTTTAACAGGGCACTCACAAGGTAATTCCATCTGTATCTTTCTTTATAGTACTTCTTGCTCTCTGACCGTATATTTATTTTCTTATTGTCTGTCTCCCCAGCGAGGACAGTTCCTGCACGAAAGCTAGGTGGCTTTGGCTGTTTCCTGCCGGATCCTCAGCACGGGGAACAGTCCCCAGCACTCGGGAGGTGCTTGGTGAATATTGGCTGAGCCGCACTGCTGGCACACACAGAGCAGCTCACGGATTCTGCGCCCCGAAATGCCCATGAAACTCCAGTGCCAGGAACAGTGTGGATCTATTCCTGACTTCCATAATTGCTTTTGTTTGGGGATCGCGCCAGGAACTTCGGACATGTTTATCTGCTTGCTGCATGAATAATAATTACCATTATTAACAAATTAAACCACCACTTACTTTCCATAGCATGTGTTAGGAGCTAAATTTCATCTGTTCAAGTCCTTAACCCCTAGTACTTGCGGATGTCGTTGGAGATGAGGCCTTTAAGGAGGGGACTGCACTAAAATGAGGCCCTTGAATTGGGCCCTCATTCATTCTGACTGGTGTCCTTCTAAGAAGAGAAAGTTTGGAGACTCCAGAGGTGCACCCCCCCCCACACACACACACAGAGAAAAGATCATGTGGGGACACAGTGAGGAGGCGGCCATCTGCAAGCCGAGAAGACTCAGGAGACACTACCCCCGAGTTGATTTCAGGCTTCCAGCCTCCAGAACTATGAGGAAATACATTTGTGTGGTTTAAGCCATTCAGGCTGTGGCACTCGGCTATCGCAGCTCTAGGACACCAGCACGATACGCTGTATCCTCCCTTCCCAGCGTGTCATTACATCCTAATCATTATCATTCCCGTGCCAAGGTGAGAAAGCGGAGACCGGGTGAGGGAAATGACTTGTGCAAGATTCTAAGTCTCCAAGTGTTCTACTGTTGGAAGCTTTGGGGGAGCCTAGCACATGAGCCTGGGTCTTACACCCCGCTGACCCCACGTCCCAGTGTCAGTGGGCTTGCGGGCGCTGCCCTCCCATGTGCCAGCGCTCATCTCTCACAGAGGTCCCAGCTCTCTCCACTGAGCTGGGGCGCCTCCTGTGAGTGGCAGGCTGGTGATGGGTGTTCCTCAAATGGAATTTACCTGGGCTAGATGGTGGTGCATGATAACACAGCGCTCCATAGTGCTGGACACACATGGAAAGGTTGGGGGTTCGTGTCCTTGTGCGTACTGGGTGCGTGTGCAGCTTTATGGCACAAGTTGGCTGAGGTTGGTTGGAGGCAGATCCTTTTGGAGATGCCTCTCCCTTTTTCTCTCCCCCTCTCTCACGAAAGAAGCACACACACACATACATACATATATGACATTTTCCTATGGACTCACCAAATGGAAGTATGTACCTGTGCCAAAGAGAACTGTTCTACTGACTTACCCATCAGAGAATCAGGAGATGGCCAAGTCATCCAGACAGGGCCGTGTATATTTCCCTCCTGTCCCACTTCTCTCTCCTTCCCACTTCTACCCATAGCCTCTGGTTGAGGATGGTCAGACCTGAGATCCCCCCTTCTGGGGGACAGCTCTTACCAGCTGTTATGGATTGAATTGCATGCCCCCTTGTCCTGCCAAAAAAGAAAAACAAAAAAAAAAACCAAGATACGTTGAAGTTCTACCAACCCCCAGTACCTCTGAAAGGGACCTCATTTAGAGACACGGACTTTGTGGAGGTCGTCAAGTTAGAACTGAGGTCATGAGGGTGGAGCCTCATCCAGTGTGAGTGGTGCCCTTATGACAAAGGGTCATACACTCACCAGCTCTGCCTTGGAAAAGGGGGAGCCGTTTCAAGACCGTTGAATGCTAACGTGGGCCCATGACGGTACCGATGTCCATGCAGTCGTCTCTCGGTATCCGTGGGGGATCCCAGCACTCCCCAAAGAGAACACAGTCTGTGGATGCTCGAGTCCCTGACGTAAAGTGAGTGTAACTTATGCAAACCCTCCTTTGCATCAGCTCTTTGTTACTTGTCATACCTAATACAATGGAAGTGCTATGCAAATCCTCATTATTCTGTATATTTTTCATTTAATTTATTTCTGAAAATTTTTTATCTGTGGTTGGCAGAATCCATACTGTGGAATCCACAGATATGGAGGGCCAACTATGTGTAAGTATGTCACATGCGTGTAAGTATTCAGGGTGCATGGGCTCACATGTTTGTTCGAAGTTTCTTGAATACTTGTACACACATACACACAACGTCAGTAAACAAAGAGACAAGGGGAGTGTTACAGATTAACTATGGAAATGAAGGGAGCATGTATTTCAGTGTGCTATATCAGGGAAGACTTCCTGGAGAAGGGACCACTCAAGATAAAAGT
>NW_006159701.1:1233030-1255500 GCF_000334495.1 Tupaia belangeri chinensis | reverse complement strand
AAGAGGAAAAAGTAACTCACTGCATGTAGATACACATGTGGAGAGAAATGGCAGTATACACTCCAAACCACAATCACTGTGAGTTGGTTCCGTTGTTAGGAACCCTTGTACCCGTAGCTGTGCCCCTATTTCTGCCCTCCAGATCCCCAAGTAGCACGGTTGTAGAAATGAGAGAAGGCACAGATGTCATGGAGCCAACACTTTATTTTGCATAGCCTAAGCATGCTGGGAGCCCCATTCTCCTGTGGGATATGCCTCTGCAGACCCATCTTGCCTCTTGAGGGTCACCGTGCTGAATGGCTCTGGATCGATGGCCTCTGGGGAGGCCTGGCCCGCTTCTCTCTCTCTCCAAACAGCTGTGGAGTCAGGAAGTCTTCAAAGGCAGCTGCATCTCAGGAGGCTGGAAGCGAATGTAGGTCAGAGCTGATGACTGACACACAGGACGGGTACATCTTGATGGGGAGAATGAGTGCGGGTGGAGGCCCTGGAGTTCTACATTCCCATTGCCGTGCCAAGGTGAGCTTTATTGGAGAGACTCCACTGAGAATGATGATGCATGTGGCAGGAGGGGAGCAAGCGGAGAACAGGCTTCTTCAAGGACCCGGCTTTCTGAGAGCAGGATAACACAGCAGTTACCGAATCCACTGGGGGTCAAGCTCCTGCTAGGGATCTTTTGTGTTCTCATTAAACCCACAATGTTGAGCCAGGAGGTGGCGTGGAGGGAAAGGCTCTGGATCCCACATGGCTGACTGCACTGTTCAAGTCCCAGACCCGGCAGACTGAAAATCGCACTGGTGTGTGTGTATGCATGCCCAAAATCCCAAGAGGAGACTGGAAAAAAAGGGATTGTGGCATGGCCATCTCCCTCTCTCTCTCTCTCTCTGGTAAGTGCAAGCACTCTACAGCAAAAAATAAACAAAACAAAAAACAAAAACAACCCATGATGCTACTGTAGGTGATGGGTAACGTCATCACCCCTATATTCCAGCTGAGGACACAGATGCTTAGCGAGGCTCCACCGCTTACTTGTGCTCTCATGGCTAGTTATAGGGAAGCACTGAGCTTTGGGGGCTTTTTAAAAATTTTATTTTGAAAAATTTTTTCTATAGGCATGTATATTCACTGGAGACACAGAGAGAGAAAGTGAGAAAGCACCTCTGCAGGGGGGATGGCCACACCACAATCCCTTCTCTCCCATTCTCCTCTTTGGATTTTGGACATGCACGCACATGTGCCCTGTTGTGAGTTTCAAGCTGCTGGCTCTGGGACTTGAACCGTGGTCAGCCATGTGGGAGTCCAGTGCCACAACCACTATGCCACCTGCTGGTCCCTGTGGGGCTTTTTAAGTTCCGGAGCCCACTATCCATACATCTCGGGGACTGGGCTTGTATAGCGTAGTTGGAAACTCCAGCATGGAAATCAAGCCTGGGGGAGATTTTCAGGCAGGTGCTCTGTTCTCGTGGTGAGTATCCTTGGAGAAGAATCTTGTTTGGGGGAGGGAAGGAGATGAGGTTTTTTTTTTGTTTTTTTTTTTGGGAAAAAAAAAAAAAAAAAGGACAGCGACAGGATGTTCCGGGATGACTCCTGCTAAGGACCAGACCCCTTACGGACGTGTGCCCTTTACTTGGCCTTTGAAGCTGCCTTCTGTGTCCCCGAGAGCATAATAATGTAAATGAATATCAGATCTTTACTCGGTAATTGAGAGCAGGGAGAAGGCCATGTTAAGTCAAATTAATTTGCTCTGATGTAGTCAAGCCCGTCTCCACGGCAGAGGCGATGGCTTTTTGATGGGCTGAGGGTGCCTCTCGAAGAAACAGGTCTCCAGCAGCGGCAGTTGGGCGGCTCATTTCGGTCAAGGAGGCCCAGGGATTGAGGCAAGGGCCACGCCAAGCGGCCCGTGAAGTTGCTGGACCACCTGCGCTTGGAGGGCTTCGCGTTCTACGATTCGGTAACTGGGAGCTTTGTGAAGCTCGGGGGCTTCGGGCAGCTCTGGTATCACTTAGGAAGAGTCCTGGAGTGTGTTCCTAAGGAAACATACTGTGGATCGAGGTAAGGATTCGAGAGATTCAAAGCTCTGTCCTGCCTGGGTGATTTTGTGCAAGTGACTTAGGCTGTCCGATCCTCAGTGTGTCGGCCCGTAAGATGGGAATGGATGATAAGGAACAACTTCTTAGGGTGACTGTGTATATCAAACGACTAGCTGCTATACGAGGGTACTTCAAAAAGGGAGTGGAAATGGAATTAAAGTACGAGTTTCTATTGTTACAAACAAATTTGAACTCCAGGCATAGTTTTTTTTTTTTTTTTTTTTGTAATACACATTTCAATGAACTTTTTGAGTATCCCCAGTACACAATAAATGCAAGCCATTATTAGCGGTGAAGTCTCCTTCTTACCTTTGTCCTAGAGATTAGGGCAGCGAGGAGGGGGGGATAATCACCTCTTCCACACCATTGTTCTATGACCCTTGCATCTGACCCAACCCCCAGCCTTGGGCCTCAATTTCCCTCTCCATACAAGGTGAAGAGTCGAACCCCGCTATCCTAAAGACATCTACCGTCCAGCTTCTGTGGATCTATCGTCCGACTTCTGTGGATCTGTGGTACCTCCACAGGACTCCCGTCACTATGCGGACAAATTGCCACCTCTACACCTGCAACCCCAGGTGGGATGGGGTTAGGAAAGTGAGACGAGGGTGAGGAATCTATAAACGTCTGGCACCTTCCACAGCACCAGCCTGCAGGACCCTCTTGTTTTCCACTGTGTCTGAATTTTTTTTAAAAAAAAAAAATATTTTTGAAGAATTATTGAATTTTATTTCTTCTTCTTCTTCTTCAACTTGCTATGGGGCACTTGTGCTCGCCAGAGAGAGAGACACACACACACACACAGAGACAGAAAGCTGCCAGGTCTGGGACTCAAACTGCAGCTGGCCATGTGGGAGTCCAGCGTCTTTAACCACTGTGCCACCTGCTGGCCCCTGTGTCTGAATTTTAAAGGACAGAGAAATGAGAAGCACCTAGCAGAGGGCTCCTGACCAGCTTTGTATCCAGCAGCACGTGATTTCAGCTAAAACCTCTAAAACCCCTGCTCTCCCATCGGCCCCAGCGCAGAGGGAGGCAGCAGCAGTGCCCGGTGTTCTCCAGGCTGCAGGACCCAGCTGACTCTCGCTTCCATCCCCAGGAAGAACGCTCCCAGCCTGCCGCCTTTACCTGGCCTGGCTGCTACTTCTGGAGGTACTTCTTCATTATGCTCTCAACGTCGTCATCCTTCCTCCCTGCTCCCGGCTCTCTGATCTCGGGGGATGTCCGCTCGCCACCGTCACCATCGAGTCGTGGGATTCTCGGTCGACTCTTGATGCTGTCAGCACTTTTGAAGGACAGGATGGAGCTGGAGGATGAGGATGAGTCGGAGAGGTGAGCTGGGTCCTCCTTGGACTCTGAGCTCTTTTTCAAAATGGTCTTGATCCCCGAGAGAAAGGAACGATCAGCCTCTTCTGTCTCGAAGTGGACACTTGAACGCTGTGAACTATCTTGCCCACTTTTGGCTGCTCCGGCCAAGGACATAGGCATCTCGGGCTTCCGGATGGCCGGGAGGAAGTCATCGAAGTCCACTTTGGTCTTGCATTCATAGTTGAGGCTTGGGAGCTTCCAGCTGAATGGGTCACTGTCTAGAGGTTCCTCCATCAGGTGGGCGTACTGGCGGTTCTGGAAGACAAGTGGCTCTTTCCCAAGGTCTAGACAGCCTGCATCGTCCACTGAAGACTCCAGACACCGCCTCCGGGGTCGAAGTGTTGGCGACAAGACTGTGTCCCTGGGTGCAGTAGGGGAGCTCAGTTTTCTCCTCAAGCCTGGTCCTGATTCTAAGAGGGACTCGCAGGAACTGAACCGGGTCTTCAGTGTCTCGGGCAGTGGGGTTGCGCCCTCAATGCCATCCGAAGAGATGCATTTCATGCTGGTTGACCGTAGTAGACCAGCTGATGTCCCGCCTGTGGCCCCTTCTGTTTCCGGGGGTGATTTTGCCCCAAGCCTCAATGAGAGGTGTCCCTCATCACTGCTGGCCCTGCCCCTCCTCAGCGTGGAGGCCCCAGTCGTTTGGTAAATGGGGAGGGTGGGCCAGTCCTCCAGGCTCAGTGTGGACCCCCGGCCTCTCTGGCTTCTCTTCCTCCGAAGTCCTTCCACGAACTCTGAGAGAGCTGCTGAAGGGCTAGGCAGCTTGTCCCTGGACAGCGGGGAGGTATCTCTACTCCGAGAAGCTGGGGAAGAAGATAGGACTCCTAACCTCTCCGTGGGTTTTTTCTGGACACCAAACCCTTCACCATCCCCCAAATGGCAGTACTTCCTTCTGTGGACAGAGAGGGGAGAAACAGACTTGTCCCCCGAGGTCTTGCTGCGGACATCCTGGGCTCTGCTCAGCGCCGACGCTGGCTGAATCCTCTCAGCATCCCCAGCCTCCTTGTTCATCCTGTACCGAGAAGACAAATGCAGAAAGTAGAAATGGTGCCATTCGTACAATTTGTGCAATTGGTGTGAGAGCCACTGAGCACAGGCACTAATATTATTTTTCTTTGGAAATGCCATCCGTACCGCACTCTCAAATGAACCGTATGATTTAATGTGCAAATTCAAGCCATGTAAATTATTTCTTGTTGCTTTCTGAAATGCAATTTCTGTCTATAATTAAACCCAGCTAAGTACGTTTGAGTAGATTAAACTGTAGCTAGGATGGATGACTTAGATTTATGAGACATCATACCTGACATGATAGGACCCATCATCCCAGAGCCTACTGTGAAATAAGTAATTTGCTTCTCTAAGACTGGAGGGGGCCACACAGGGGAGTATTTATTTATTTAGGACCAAGTCCAGGAGATGGTCCCACCAAATGGGGCTACTGAGAGTCAATGATCCCAAAATGTGTCTCAGCACGATGCTCCATGACACTCCTGTCTCGTGGAGTGGGAGTGGGGGCAAAAACTGTCCCCTAAAAGGGAAAGATTCACATGAAATCAACTTGAAACCAAGACTATACACAGAGGACAGACGGTTTCTATTCTGGGACTACACCAGACTCGGCTTTTATGCAGAGAGCATTTGCAGCAGCTGAGCCCAAAACACTTTGCCTCTGAAAAGTAGGAACCTCTCAGTGGGGTGAAATTATAGACTGAAAAGTAAAGGGCTCATGTAAAGGAGAGAGACTGGAGTCCATCAACCTTTCCTTCAATAAATAAAATCATGTGTCTTCCTGCAAAGAGAAACTATCCCCTTCCTGCCCACCAGCAAAGTTACAATTTACTAAAAATTAAGAAGGAAAAAAGAATGTCAAATGTCAGGAGTTTTGGCAAGGTGCACAAAGCCGTGGTCTCGGGCCCAAATAGAAGCTGAGGGTGATGTATAGGCAGTTTTCTAACCACCATGCTTATGTCTGCTCTGTGGCTCTTACTGTAACAACCAGGACAATTGTAGGATTCAGCTTACAGAGGGTGGTAAGCACTCAGAGCGGGGGAGGGATTCTGGAACAAGACTTGGGAGAAGGCTCCTGGCTTACCCAGTGCGATGTCACCACCTCAACCCATGATCACCTAGGACAGTTCAGAAGGAGAACTGATCACAATGTCCATTGGGATTTTGAATCCGGAAAAGAAGACAAGCCAGATGCCTGGAGGTGATGCCCCCAAATGGGAAGGGCAGATAAAATAAGGGATCGAGGTCTTTTTTTTCCAGGGAAATGGGTAGAGATTGCAGTGGACTAAATGTTTGAGTCTTCCCTGCCCCAAATTCATCTGTTGAAGCCTAATCCCCGAAATGATGGTCTTAAATGGTGGGGCATTTGGGAGGCGAATAGCTTGTGAGGACAGGGCCCTTATGAATGAGATTAGCACCCTTAGGAAACAGACCCCAGAGAGAACCCTTGCTTGTCCCACCACATGAGGATGTAATGAGAAAGCTCTCTATGAACAGCACTGATTCCACCAGTCTCCAGAACTGTGAGAAGTAAATTTCTGTTGTTTATGAGCCACTCATAAAGCCACTCAGTCTATGGCAGTCAGAGGAAGCCAAGACAGACACAAACACTGCCTTTCTGAGCTCCTGAGACCAGAACTCCAATGATTCCATACTTTTCTCTCCTCTGGGTCTACCAGGATGCCCCCAGGCCCCAGGACCTATGGGAGGTCATCAGGGCAATGACAGTCTCTGTTAGAGGGTTTCGTGAGGACAAGACACAGAGCTGGTTGTGCTCATCCGGCTCTCCTTATTCCCTACATCAGCAGGTGGAGGAGAGTGGATGTTGTAGTCTGGGGTGAACGAGGAGAACATAGGGTCAAGGAGGGTGCAGATGAGCTACCTCCTTACCCACCATCCTCACCAACCTCAGTTCTCCTGTAGGGTCAGGCTCCCTGCTCCCTGCTCAACCACTTCTCTAAGGAGCTGCCCTCTTGCTCAACTTGCTCCAGTCATGCCAATCTCCTGGTACAGGTCAAAACCTTTATGCTTCTGGGTTTTGCATGGACTGTTCTCTTCACCTGAAGCATTCCTTCTACCATCCCTATGCCAAGGTCATAGTCCTGACCTCTGGGACAGTTAGAAGAACGAGAGAAAAGCCCTCCAGACAGTGCCTGGCAACTAATTAGTCAAATAACAATGAATGTTTATGATGGATAATTAATGACTCTCAACCATTAACAATGAACAGCAATCATTTTTATTTTCACTAATCTCTGAATCTCCAGAGCCTGGCCACCACTGGGTTTAATGAAAGTTTCTAGGGAAGTTCAAAGAGGGATGAATGGAAGGAGGAGCGAGCAGGTTCCCTTGCATCTCGTCCTTTAGAAGACAGGTTGGCCCCCATGTGCTAAAACAAAAGCCGCACACTTGCCCAGAGCAGCTGCTCCTTTCCCATGTCCTGTCTGTCACCTCCTGTCCTCAGCACAGCTGGGCCTGAGCTGAGAGATCAGATAGAAGGCTTCTTCATGATTACCTGAAGGTGGGACTGTCAACGTCATTGCTTTGGAATCACTCCCCTAATATACAGCAAGATGGCATTCACACTCCTCTCTCTCTCAATCTCTCTCTCTCTTTCTTTTAATAAACAGCTTGGAGCTGTCAGGGGCAGTGGGCTGCTGCAGAGCTGACAAGGCATTTCCATCCTGTCTTGGCCCTGAAAAGAGGTGGGCTTGATAAATGTCTTGGGCCCTTGGTCTCATCTATTACCTGCCATGTGGGGATGGCAGCATCCAGGGCTCCTGCGGTCGAATTTCCCAGGACCCACAATGTCCATTGGGATTTTCAATCTGGAAAAGAAGGTAATTCTGCTCGCTCCAGCTCCTGCTGCCTCTGTGGGCTGCAAATGTCAAGGCAGGCCATGAGAAAAGGAAAGGAAGTCACAGGAAGAGGAGGAGGAGGGAGGATGACAGAGGACACAGGGGAAAAAAGGTATATGAAGGAGGTGGATGGAGTATCCTAGACCACGGCCTGAGCTGGCAGAATCTTGCCGATACTCACTTCTGCATTTCCTGTGGTAGCATCGTGCCCAGGGCATAGCAGGTGCTCAGTAAATGCTGAACTCATACGAGGTTGATGAGGAGGAGGAAGGAGGCAGGATGAGACTCACGAAGGAAGGACAATGAGACTGGAGAAGGAGCAGGATCAACAGGAGGAAGCTGAGGTGAGAATGGGTGGGGGTGACGGTGGAAGAGGAGAGAGACCAGAGACTGATGGGTGGTGATGGAGGAGAGGAAGGAAGAAGGAGGCCGAAGGGCCAAGGCAAGAGGGAGATGGGGGAGAGTCGCAGATGCTCTGGAGGCTGGCAACAGAGGATCTGCCCTATTCATCTTCTTTTGTTGTTATTAGTTTATTTATATCTTCTATGAAAGATAGAGACAAAAAAGAGAGAGACACCTCCAACAGAATCTTCAGGTCACGATCGACCCCCAGGCTCGGCCCAGCTTAAGAAGGTGCTGGGATAGGAATCCAGGATCTTTCTCATGTGAGTCCAGTTGCATTACTGCTGCCCCCTCCCCCCACCACCTGACCCTTGGTTTTTTCATCTTTGACATGAAGCTGGGACAGGCAGAAGACAGAGTGAAGTAGTCAGTAGATAAAATGTGAGGATCTAGAAGTCTCAGGCTGTGGATGCTGGGGTTCAGGCGCACGGCACAGGCTCACTGACCCCAGCTCTGCCAGTGCACGGGGAGACCTTCCTGACTTCCCTGGTGCCCACCAGAGCAATGCCTTCCACGAGGCATGAATGCCAAACCATCCCAGTGTGACCACTCGCGTGACAGCCTGGCTGTCCCAGGAACGGAGGGCAGCAGTCTGACATCTTGGGATGGGGGTGGGCAGAGTGACGCCTTTCTGAAATGGTCTGGTGCCTAGAGAGCCTCAACTAATGAGCCTGAAACAAGAATCCAAGAATGGAGTCTCCAGTGTAGACTCCCGTGGAGCTGGAATCAGGAGGGAAGGAGAGATGGGGGGGGGAGGGTAAGAAGGGGAGAAAGAAAGAAAAACTGTCCCTGACCGAGTGCTCACAGATCCACCCACATCTCTGCAATGACTTCTTTCCTGTCTGCATCAGCCCTCAACAAGTGCCTCGCGTTTACTCCTTTCTGTGTGAAGCCTGCAGAACTTCATCTGAATTCAGACACCCATTTGTAGGTTTGGGGGTGAGGAGCTCAAGTTCTGCTTGTCTGAGGCTAGATGGTTCTTTATATTTCTGTCCCAGCTCTGGACACTTCAAACATCACTTTTTAAAAAGCTATTATATTTATTTCTTCTATGAGAGAGGGAGACACACAGAGCATCCCCAACAGGGTCTTGACAGCACAGTAAACCCCCAGGTTCAACCAACCCCAGATCATGGGTACAAGTGTGCCCAGCGTGTTCTGGGGAGGTCTTCAGACATGAACCCAGACCCTTCCCACATGGGTCAGCTTCCCAGAGCATTGCAGTTTACCACTGTACCACTGTCTGACCCCATCAAACACATCTTGCCTGTCTTCATCCAGGGGCCTGAGTAAGACCCACATTTTTTTCTCAGCTGTCATCACGAGATGGCGTGGCTCAGATGGAATGCCCCTCCTTCGGCATTGCATGATGGATGGATGGTAGATAATGAAGACATTGCCGCACCTGCCTCTAGAGCCATGGCCAGGGAGAGGGATGATGTACAGAAGGCTCAAGTCACTGGGAGACAGGTGTGGACAAATGCTAGGCTGGGGCTCTGTTAGTCTACAAGAAGAGGCTCCAGGAACACTTGGGAACTTATGGTGCCTGCCCTATAGTCTATCCAAAAAGGAATGTCCTCTTCTACACTAGTCATGATAAGGAACCAGTGGACAGTCCCTGAGTATCAGTTACAGAGCCACCAGGGCTGGTCCTATGATTGAGCGGCAGAGATCATCAACAATGACCACTTCTGAGTACTATTGTGTGCTAGGCACTGTGCTAGGAACCAGGGATACAAGGGAGAATAAACTGACGGTCTTTCTGTGGGTCTGCAGTGGTGATTATGACCTTCAGGCCCAGGGAGGTGGAGTGACCTCTGCCACCACACACAGCCAGAAAATTGCAGAAGCGGGGTCCCCACCAACCCCAGATTAGCTGACCCCACAGTGAGGATACTGGCATGGTTGGCTCAGCCTCAGAGCAAGCCAGCTGCGGAGACACAATAGCTCCTGCCTGGACCAAACTCCTTCCTCTACCAGGGTTTCTTGTGAATGTGGCTTTATTATTATTATTATTATTATTATTATTATTATTACTATTATTATTTTTTATACATTCAATTATGATATATTATTTGTCTTGTAAAGAGAATATATGAAAACACACCTCAGATCAGCCCAGTTGAGAATACTACACACGTTATCATCACCAGGTAATAAACCATTACTGTGCTCCACAAACGTCTTGCCTCTCTATTTTTTCTTCCTAATTTCCTTCCCCATACTCTTGCCCCTCCTACCCTCCTTCCATGCTGTTCCCAGGGTTTTGTATATATTTTTAGAGGTTTTTGCCTTAGAGTGCATGTGCTTGCTAATGAGAGAGAGAGAGAGAGAGAGAGACAATGAGAAGAAAAGTGAGAAATTACCCCTCAGGGGAATGACCATGCTGGAAGCCCTTCTCCTCCATTCTCTTTCCAGGATCTTAGGCATGTACACACACGCACCCAGTGTGATTCTCAAGCCTCTAAGTCTGGGACTTGAACTATGGTCAGTCATGTGGGAGTCCAGCAATGTAACTGCTATGCCATCTGCTGGCCCCATGGCTTCATCATTTTAACCTCTAGTGTTGACCACAGCGGCAGATGCTCTATGAATATTACTTGAAGAATGAAGAAGGTATCTATAGGTGCACACAATTTATATAGTTCTTAACACTGAGGTCAGAAGCATCTTCAGCCCAGTTTTCAGGTGAGAAAACTGAGGCTTGCTCATGAGAAATCATTTGCTCAAGGTCATACTGCAAAGTGGCAGGATATGGATTTGAACCCCAGTCATCCAGATCTAAAGTTCATTCTTTTTCCTTCCACTGCATCACACCCTCCCCAGGCAGACGCCCGAGTACAAACCTCAACCAGTTGAACTAATACCCACATGTATATATTTTTCAAAGTCTGCCAAGACACAATGAACAGAAATGTTAGGTTCACATCAAGGAGATGCTGGATTCACTGGCATTAGACATAATCACACAATGAAAAAAAAAAAAAATCCCTAGGGCTGTCTGGTCAAAGCCTGGGCCAATTGTAACTACAGGAAACTTGACGCCGATTTAATGACACCATGAATCATCCCCAATGGCATGCTGTCACCCCCATTCTTCATCCACACCCTGAAATTAAAGAGGAAATTAAAAATATATTGATGTTCTTGAATGCTGGCAAGGCTTGGGGTGGGAAATGAGATGTCCTTTTAAGATGGCCTGAAGATTTTGTAACTGAGTCTAAAACAACAATTGGTAGTCTGTAATAGACGTAGACATGGTGCCCAGGACTGTAAGACATGGAAATGTGAGGCACTTATTAAGCCCCCACAGCATCCAGGTGAACTCCACGTAACAATATAGTAGCTTTAGGCTCTGCAGACTTTACTGATTTTTGGTTTTGTTTGTTCTAGACAGTGTCATTATGTCACAATCCTCCTGCCTCAGCCTCACAACTAGAACTATGGGCATATGCCACCAGGCCTGGCTGGCCCTTTTTAAGAGAGGGTCTTGCTATGTTACCCAAGCCAGCCCCAAGCTTACGGCCCCCCCTCTACCTCTCTGAGTTGCTGGGATTACAGACACATATCACTATACCCAGCATTTAGACTGAACTGGGGATCTTAGGCATGTACACACACGCACCCAGTGTGATTCTCAAGCCTCTAAGTCTGGGACTTGAACTATGGTCAGTCATGTGGGAGTCCAGCAATGTAACTGCTATGCCATCTGCTGGCCCCATGGCTTCATCATTTTAACCTCTAGTGTTGACCACAGCGGCAGATGCTCTATGAATATTACTTGAAGAATGAAGAAGGTATCTATAGGTGCACACAATTTATATAGTTCTTAACACTGAGGTCAGAAGCATCTTCAGCCCAGTTTTCAGGTGAGAAAACTGAGGCTTGCTCATGAGAAATCATTTGCTCAAGGTCATACTGCAAAGTGGCAGGATATGGATTTGAACCCCAGTCATCCAGATCTAAAGTTCATTCTTTTTCCTTCCACTGCATCACACCCTCCCCAGGCAGACGCCCGAGTACAAACCTCAACCAGTTGAACTAATACCCACATGTATATATTTTTCAAAGTCTGCCAAGACACAATGAACAGAAATGTTAGGTTCACATCAAGGAGATGCTGGATTCACTGGCATTAGACATAATCACACAATGAAAAAAAAAAAAAATCCCTAGGGCTGTCTGGTCAAAGCCTGGGCCAATTGTAACTACAGGAAACTTGACGCCGATTTAATGACACCATGAATCATCCCCAATGGCATGCTGTCACCCCCATTCTTCATCCACACCCTGAAATTAAAGAGGAAATTAAAAATATATTGATGTTCTTGAATGCTGGCAAGGCTTGGGGTGGGAAATGAGATGTCCTTTTAAGATGGCCTGAAGATTTTGTAACTGAGTCTAAAACAACAATTGGTAGTCTGTAATAGACGTAGACATGGTGCCCAGGACTGTAAGACATGGAAATGTGAGGCACTTATTAAGCCCCCACAGCATCCAGGTGAACTCCACGTAACAATATAGTAGCTTTAGGCTCTGCAGACTTTACTGATTTTTGGTTTTGTTTGTTCTAGACAGTGTCATTATGTCACAATCCTCCTGCCTCAGCCTCACAACTAGAACTATGGGCATATGCCACCAGGCCTGGCTGGCCCTTTTTAAGAGAGGGTCTTGCTATGTTACCCAAGCCAGCCCCAAGCTTACGGCCCCCCCTCTACCTCTCTGAGTTGCTGGGATTACAGACACATATCACTATACCCAGCATTTAGACTGAACTGGGAATTGAACCTGGGTCTCTCATGTGGTCCCAGATTACAAAGCACAGATGCAGCAGCTAGGCCTGATATTACTCAATTTTATATTTACAGCAGTACTCATCAGCAGATACTACTACAATTTTTCCCATGTCACAAATGAGGCTCAGAAAGGATAAGCAATTTGTAATAAATGGGAGGAGCACAGATTGAAACGAAAGAGCCAAACTCCAGATCCATGTGTCCTAACCACTCTGCTTTACTACCCTTTATAGTTCCATTTCACAGATGAGGAAGCTGAGGCTCACTGATGCAAATGAGCTCGTAGGGACCAGCAGTTAGTGTAATGGCTATGTCACTGGACTCCCATGTAGTCAACTGCAGTTTGCATCCTGAACCCGGTGGCTTAAACTCAACCCCAGGCGCGTGTGTTTGCGCGGCCCAGGCGCGTGTGTGTGCGTGCCCAGGATCCCGAGAGAATGGAGAAGGGATTGTGGCATGACCATCCCCCCGGGGGGTGATTTCTCACTTTCTGTCTCTCTGTCTCTCTCTGTCTTTCTGGAGAGCGCACCACGTGCCCTATAGCAAAAACCTCTAAAAAAAAAAAGCAAATGAGTTTGCTTAGGAGGTAGCAGAGCTCAGACTCTTACCCTCATTTTTTTTTTTTTGAAAGGTTTTCGTTATAGGGTGTGTGCACTTGCCAGAAAAACAGAGAAACAGAAAGCAAGAAATCATTCACCAGGGGGGATGGTTACACAACAACCCCTTCTCCTCCATTCTCCTCTCAGGATCTTGGGCACGCATGCACATGTGCCCGGCATGAGTTTAAGCCTCTGGGTCTGGGACTCAAACCATGGTCGACTACGTGGGAGTCCAGCAACATAACCATTACGCCATCTGCTGGTTCCAACTCTTACCCTCATTTGTCTAGCTACCTAAAACTCTGAGCTGAGCTTACAGAAGAAGAAGGGCTGTCTTCCCCTCCTAGAAAGGTGTGGGGTCTGGATAAATCCAACAAGAAGAATCTGTGGTACAAGACCCTGGATATATAACATTTCTAGAGGAGGTAGGTTTGAGTAAGGTTTATAAGATGGGTCAAGAAAGAAACTCTAAAGAGGAGTAGATTCATCCTACCAGTTATAAGCTTATTCAATATACAAAATCCTTGATAAGCATGAGTTGGTATCTAAATTTCATAGGCAAGGAAAGTAAAGTTTTAAAAGATCAGTCAGCTGAGAAGGAAGTCTCAAAGAAGGAGGTTGCTTTGGGATGACATTACTAAGAAAGCAGGTTCCACTGCAAGTCATTCCCAAGCCTGGTTACTTCGGGCCTGAAGGCAGAGAGAACATAGTCAGGAAACAGATGCTGTAAAAACCTGTATTTCAGGTCAGATAGTGGCACAGCAGTAACATGCTCTGGGGAGCAATCCCCCATGGGAATTCTGGAGACTCCCTTGAGTATACCAGACATGTGAGTGCCCATGACCCAGAACTGGCTCAGGCTGGGGGACCGTATGTGGCATCAAGACCCTACTGGGAGTTCTCTCTTTCTTTCTCACTCTAGGAAGAAATAAAAATTTTAAAAATCCTGTGTTCCTTATAATATATAACATTGTTTCTGAGAAAAGATAATCTTCATGCATTGCTTGCTGTTCTCTTAGTGCTTAAGTAGGTAAGGAATCCTTGACACTTTAAAATCAACCCAGTTAGCTGCCTTTAGTGGACACCTGCCTATATACTTTCTGTAGGTCATATCTGGCCCCCCTCAGACAATGGCACTGGCTTTCAGGCACTAGAATCAGTGGTGTTTGTATAGAATTGCCCATTAAAGTCACCCCTGGAACTCTATAAAAAAATCTATTTCAATGGGGGTAATGGAGGATGATGGGGAGTAAGGATATTGTTCTAATATAAAAGAAACTAAAGGCTAATGCGAGATGTTAAAATAAAGAAAAAATATGTCCAAGGGGATGGGGATAAATGAGAAATCTCTATTTTCAATGCAATCTTTCTGTAACTTAAAATTGTTCTAAAGTAGTCAGTTTCCTGATGATTAGTGATGTTGAACTTTTTTTTTTTTTCATATGCTACTGGCCATTTGTATGTCTTCTTTTGAGAACTACATGTTAAGATCTAATTGCTCATTTTTAAATTGAAATTTTTTGTTCTGTTTTTGCTAATGATGGCTGTTTGCATTTCTTATGTATTCTGTTTATTAATCCCTTGTCAGATGTGAAACTTGCAAATATTTTCTCCCATTCTATAGGTTGTCACCACATTCTGTTGATTGCTTCCTTTACTGGGAAGAAGATTTTTTTTTTTTTTTTTTTGGGGGGGTTTTTTCCCTTTCCCTCCCTTCTCCTCTCAAACTCTTGGACCCCCACTCCTCCATTCTCCTCTCAAGATCTTGGACACGCATGCACATGTGCCCAGCGTTGAGTTTTAAGCCACTGGGTCCAGGATGCGAACCGCAGTCGACTACATGGGAGTCCAGCGACATAGCCATTACGCTAACTGCTGGTTCCCCAGGAAGATTTTTAGTTTGATGCAATACCTTTTGTCTATTTTTTTTCTGTTGTTGCGTATGCTTTTGAAGTCTTATTTTAATAGTCTTTGCCTAGTCCAATGTCCTAAGGAATTTCCTCTGTTTTCTTTGAGTAATTTTATGGTTTTAGAACTTACATCTAAGTCAATCCATTTTGAGTTAATTTTTACATATGGTGAAATATAGGAGTCCAGTTTCAGTCTTATCTATATGGCTATCCAATTTTTCCAGCACCATTTATGGAAGAGACTGTCCTTTTCCCAATGAATATTCTCGTGGCCTTTCTCAGAAATTGGTTGGCTGGAGTTGGCCTCATAGTGCAGTGGTTAAGTGCTGTGAAAAGGAACCTAGATCCCACATGACCGACTGCAGTTCGCCTCCTGACCCTGGCTACTTAAAAAACAAGTTGGGCATGTGTGCGTGCATGACCAAAATCCTGATGGGATGGAGAGATGGAGGAGAAAGAATTGTGGTGTGATCACACCCCATTGGAGGAGGTTGCTTTCTCTCTCTCTTTCTTTGTCTCTCTCTCTCCCTTACTTTTTCTCCCTCTTGTGAGTACATGTGCCCTCTGGCAGTTAAAACAAATTTAAAAATCAGTTGACTGTATGATTATGGATTTATTTCTGGGTACTTTATTCTGTTCCATTGGTCTATGTATCTGTTTTTGTGCCAGTATCACGCAGTTTTGGTTATTATGGATTTATAATATATTTTCAAGCATGTAGTGGGATGCCTCCAACTTTGTCCTTTTGCACATGATTGCTTTAGCTACTCAGGATACTATTCTGTGTATTATAAAATGTTTGGCAGCATCCATGGCATCAACTGATTAGTACCACCTCTGAGATATGAAAACCAAAAATGTCTTCAGATATTGCCAACTGTCCCCTTGATGGGACACACAGTTGCTTCCAGTTGAAAACCACTGTTGTGGACTAGAGAGCAAGGAAAAAAAATGGATTATTGCCACAGGCCACAATGTGGACACATCTCACAAACATATATAATATTGAAACAAAAAACTATATACTGGATACTTCAATGTACACAAAAGTACCAAAACAGGCATATCTAATTGAGGGTGTGTGAAAGTTGTCAGAATCAAGACATTTGTACCAATTTGTACTAAAAACCGACTAAATGGATTCAGAGGTCAAGGAGGTGCAGGAAGGATCTCAGGCATATATGCCTGATAACAAGAACTGTCACAAGCACTCTGCCAGACCCACGACCTTATGCAAAGGCTAGTGCAAACTTACATGAAGAATACCGCAATCACATTTGCTCTCTCAACTCCCAGAAACTGCCCATCCAGCTTTGGACTGACATCCCTTCTTATTAGATCCAAGGATAGTAAGCAAGGATAACTGTTCCAAAACGATTTAAATAATCCCTCATTTTTTCTTTAAAAACGTGCTCCTCTTCCTCTAAATGTGTCCACTTACTACGGCAGTGTATTCTACATTGCAATGCTCGCTACTGGATGAATATCATTTCACTTTTAGAGAGAGTTTGTGCGTGCGTGTGCGTTATTTAGAGACTGGCAGGTGTTAAAAGTAAGCAAGGATGCTGTTGGTAAGAAAAAGAGGTGGTGACTTGAATGTGCACAAGAAGGTTTTAGAGGCACTAGAAATGATCTGGCTTTGATTTGGGTAGTAATTATATGGGTATAATCCATTTCTGAACATTTCATCAAGATGTGCATTCCCTTACGTACATTTCAATAAAAAGTTTATTTAACAAAACTGTAGCTCAATTAGAGAATCACAGTTTCCAACCATGGTCTGAGCCATCAATAATTAATCCAAATGCTTTTATACAAACTTGCAGCTAATTTAGGTGAGCCTTGAATTTTCTGAAAGGTCTGCAGACTTGCTACCCAGGATCTTGAGTTCAGGTGGAACACAACTCTCCCTTCCATGTAAACCCATCTGAGAGTGATGTGGGCCCCAAGGATAAATCCCGTGTCCACAGCCAGACTTCACTTGGCTTCACTCACTCAGACCTTGGGTCCATGAGTAATGTATTTGCACTGAATGTTTCTGTGCTTTCAGTTTCAACATCTTTTCTGCTAATCTTCCTAATGCTGATAAAACTGAAAAGAACCCTTATGTCCTGGGAAGACATAAAACTGTATTCATGAGAGGCCCGTTCATTAAGCATATTCAGCATGGATTAAAATTATCCTGAGCTCTGGTTCTAAAAATGAAGAAACCAGTAAATAAATGTACTATTGAAATAAGATTAGCAGCGATGCTTAACCTACTCTGAGAACAAGCTGTTTTTAGCACTAAGTACCATCCATTCCCATATACATAATTAATGAACTAATTACAAACAAGTCTTATCTAATCATTTGAGCAGGCTTCACATGACCTATCCTTGGCTTTACGTCTGTAGTAGACTAATTGCATTTCCTTGAAAGGAATACAACTTTATTTTGAAAACAATAACACTGTAATTTAGACCTTTTGACTAATTCAAACCAGCCTTATCCCAAATACAAACAAATGGGGGTGTTAGTGGCATCTAAATCTTTTTGTTGTAAACTAAGAACTGCATTCCAACAGTATGGGTCTACAAAAAAAAAATGTTTACAGAAAGCAAATTTTCCCCGGAAAAAAAGGAGAAGTTGTAATGCCATCGTTTAGCCAAACGAAAAGCAGTTGTGTTAAATCGGCACCAAAGCAAATGATACATACAACAGTAATTAGCGAAGATTACACAGTAATTAAAATCACGATGATTATGTGAGTGAGAATAATTTATACAATAATCTCCATGCTCACACTGCAATATGGTACAAGTCCAACGGCAACAGTAGAGAGTCGGGTTTGGTAATAAATCCAAATCACAGTATCACTAATTATGCAGTGATAGATCGGCCACTGAAATGTAGGGAAGAAAGTCTCTGACCAAGACCCACAATTTTATTTGAATTTTCCAAGTCTACCAAATGAGGATTCCAAATACACTGGTAGATTTTTCTCCCTCTGCCTCCCTCATTCTTTCTCTCTCTCTACTTTTTGTGTTCATAATCTTGTCCATGTAACCTCTCCTGAGTGGAGAACATTTTCTATGCTGTTTTTTTTCTACCCAGTCATATTCTCCTGCTTCAAGTAAGACTCTCCCTCACAGCCCACCCTCACCCCCATTTTCTTTTGGAGAACCAGGGTTATTTCAGTGTTCTCATGGTTTAGTGAGAGCAATTCCCCAGAGCCAGGTGAAAACACTGACTTAGGCCTCGGGGATGAGGCTCCTTCAGCCCTCTTGTCTGTTCTGACTAGTTCAGTGATGGACATGTGACCCACTAAGCCTTGGAACTTTTGTGGAACTACTGAGAAGAGAAAAGTACTTTTACTGGGATTCAGAATGGTACAGAGCTTAGATTGTTCCCCGCCATCTTGCTGCCTTAGTAAGGAGCCCACATAGAGGAAAGTGGAGCAGAGAGGTAGATGAAGGACCGAGTCCCTACAATCATTTTTGAGTCCTTGGACCCAGCAGTGACTGATGCTGGCTCTACCCTTGGATTCCCTAGCTGTAGGAGAATATACTTTTTTTTCACTCTTGCTCAAGCCATGTTTAGTTGGGCTTCATGTCACCTATTCTAACAAGAATCCTAATATTATGGAAAGAAGTCCTGGTATCTTCCTGGAACTCCAGGACAGAATTTTAAACTTCCTGGTCAGTTCCAATGGGAAGTATCCAAACATAACTAAGCTCACATATTTATAAATGAACTCACCTATTTTAAAATGAACTCTACTTTTATTACCAAGAGATTTTCCATTATGCTCATGCTTTTTTCCTATGAGTCTGGCCCATGTCCATCAGCTCTGGCACGTGGAGCTCCCATGATAGTTTTCTCTAGTCCTGCCTGTCACTTCCTGGGCTGCCATGGAAGTGTCACCTGGCCTGGTCAGGGATGAAGGGAGGAAGGTGGAAGGGAGCTTCTGCTTACTAAACATGACCTTGGTGCCAGGCCTACCACCAGGTACTTTGACGCTAGTAATTCTTCAGCACTGCAAAAGAGATACTTAAGCCCCTATCATGGAGGAGAGAATGAGACTCACGGCCTGTAACTTGCTCATAGCCAGGAATCTAGAGAGTAACATTAGAAACCAGGTCTATCAGACTGCAGGGCCTATTGTCTTTCTCTTGCCTCCCTTGATGTATATCTTCAAGGTCTCCTTATCAGCCCAAATTGAACTCTATGATCCCACCAACTGCTTCAGCCCATCTGCACTCTGGGTAGCTCAACCCCAGGCCTTCAGTACTTCCTATTGTATTCCATAAATCCTGGTTCTATATCACTAAGAATTTGTTTCATGATAGAAGACTGTCAATAAGTTTGACAAATTCACCCTTGGTTCTTGATCTCAGCATCATCCTCTTATTTATTGTTTTTGTACTTTTTTTTCCCCTGGTGGGGCATATATGCTCAGCAGAGACAGACTGAGATGAAGAGAAAGAGAGGGAATGTGAGAAGGCACCCCCAGGAGGGATGGCCACACCACAATTCCTTCTCCTCCATTACCCTCTCAGGATTTGGGGCACTTATGCACGCATAGTGAGCATATCTTTTGAAGGTGCTGGGTTGGGGACTTGCACTGTACCATTGGCCATGTGGGCTCTCACTGCTTTAACCACTGCAGTACCTCCTCTCCCAAGTATTACTATTTTAATAGTAAAGAGCCATTTAACTTTTATCCACTGGTCATTTATCTTTTCAGTAAATATTTAGTGAGAACCTACTACATGTCAGGCATTATAGTAAGTGTTAAGATTGAAGAAGGACAAAGACAAGGCTTGTGTCCTTAAGGGGCTCATAGCCTGATGAGGGAGACGGCCACTTGCACAGATTCTATCTACACAGAGTGGCAGGTTCTACAGGAGAGACTTTTAGGGCCTGTGAAACTACAAGAGAGGGTCACTCTTCCACCTGAGAGTCAGGGAAGACCCCGGAGGCAGATGATGCATGACCTGAGTCCTGAAGGGTGAGTAAGAGGCAAGTGAAGACAAATGGGAAGGGTGATCCATTCAGAGATAATACTATGTGCAAAGCACCAGAGGTGGGAAATAACACAGTACCTGAGAAAGAGCTAGGAGCCATTTGAGCCACAAATTATTAAGTAGAAAGGGAAGGAAATGAGACCAAAGAGGTAGGCAAGGGTCAGATCATTGAGGGGACTGCAGGCTGGAATGAAGGAAGTTGAGGGCATGGGAGGAAGAGAAATGAATGGATTGGAGTGTTATCAAGGGAAGGAGGGCATGGAAATGAATTAGTTTCAGACAGGACTGGACCAGACCTCACTGTCTGAGACCACAGGGAGATAAATATATAGACAGCATGGCAGAAGTTGAGGCCATTGTTATTTTTACTTGAAGGAAACATGTTGAGGAAACCTCCTGAGAGTGTTGAAGAGGGGCTGGAGGATAGTCAAAGATGGTTTAGAATAATCGCCCAATAAAATGAGAGCAGTGACAGACCAGGACTGACCAGCAACAAGACATTTGCAGTTAGCACAGTCGGGTCAAGCAATGCCTGTACGCACATGAACCCTGCAGCACTGTGAGTGAGTAAGTCTAGGGTCCTGTTGGGCGTGGGGCAGGGGGTCTAGAATGAAATGGGGCTCAGACCAGCTGGGAAGACAAGCATGGGTGAGCCCATAGCTTTACTGTTCTACTCTAGCAAAGCAGTAGCCTTAGAGGGCAGGAAGGGGAGGCCAGGCTCACAGCAGGGGCTAAGACCAGAATGCCAGCCCCTGGGTAGCCCTGACCCTTCCTGCAAGCCAGATGTTAAGAGAGACTCCTGAGCAAAGTGCGGCTATAGCCACTGAACCCATAAACTCCCTCTCTAGGGGCCACAAAGGTAATTTAGTGTCCCCGTCTTCAGAAGCGCCTGCATTTATCAGCAGCAGCTGCACAATTCCTGGGTTGTAAATCACCGAGCTTTAGGTGTATTTCTCTTGAGCTGACATCTCCTTATAAATAATATGGGGAATGCTTTTCTTTTCTTGGCAGAAGAATGCTTTTTCCTTCTTCTGCTTTTAGAGTGACCTTCTTTCTCAGTCAAGTTGGAAAAGTCCATGAGGCTCATTCAGTGAGTCCTACCACATGAGGACAGGTGTCCAGGAGTTCTGTTCTCCACCATTACACAGATCTTCCTAGCAGAAAGGATACTTGGATGATTTGGTAATATCTATTCAGATTTAAAATGCAGTGCCCTTTGACCCAGAGAATCATTTACCCATGTGCATAAGGATGTGTGTTTTTTGAATCCTGACAGGTGAACAACAAATATCTGTAAAACACCTGAAAGTGAACTAAGAAGTCTATTGTTAAATACCGCATGGTGTAACTTGAGGATCTTCTGTAGGACTTTAAAAGAATGAGATAGACTTACGCATGCTGGTAAGAAAAGATCTCCAGGGTATATTGGCAAGGGAAAGAAGCACGCTGTAAGAATTTATGAATGTTATATCATATCATATCATATATATATAGTATCATATCACTTGTGTTTTTTAAAAGGTTATACATATGCTATATATTTACTATACAGAGGAAGGTGTGGATGGGCCTATACCAAACTGAAGATGGAGGATCCTTCTTGGAAGGGAGCTACATTTGGGGGTGGGGGACCAAGGGGATTTTTCTGTTGTCTGATATTTTAAGTTCTTGAAGAGAGGGATAACCTTTGTGATAAAAAACAAACAAACAAACAAAAAACAAAAACTAGAAGTTAAGACACCTAAACTCTGAGGCATTCCTTATTCCAAGTTTGGGTAAGAAATTTCCCTCTGTAGACCTCATTTTTTTGCCATCTATCAAGTGAGTGAGTATGTTAGACTGATATAATCCTAGTAGTTCTCTTCAATTCAGAATATGTAGAATCTTCATATATCAAACATTCCAAGGAAGGAGTTCAAAAGATTCAGGGCTTTGTGCAATGGAATCTAGTGCTAAGTAGACAATAATTTATTGTTTTTTGTTGTTGAATAATAAACCTTGGGCAGTTTTAGTATTAAGGACAGCCCAGCTTCTTCCCAGTAAACTGCCAAATGAGTGACCAACATGTATAAATGTCAGAGAGCCATGGCAGAGTTGCAAATATGAATAGAGATGTTGGGGGGGGGATTCAAACCAAGGTTCAACTCCTGACTCTTCACTTCTCTGCTGTGTAACATTGACGGAGTTACCAGCCCTCCCTGAGTCACAATCCATGCTGAGTTGTGACTATTACAGTTAATATTTCTGCTCCAGCTTTGGGGATATAGTCATTTATTCACTAATAAACATTAATTGAGCACTGAATGTGAACCAACCCTGGGGACTCCAACATCAACAAGACAGACAAGGAGACCCTTCTTATGAAGATGTATCTGCCTCACCTCTTGTCCCAGCACTTCCAGGTGCAGGTGGACTTCCCTGGGGCCTTGGAAA
>NW_006159701.1:1222395-1232747 GCF_000334495.1 Tupaia belangeri chinensis | reverse complement strand
AGGGCAGGAAAAAGGGGTGGACATTCTGGGGGGGACTGCCTGGTGGTGCTGAGGACCCAGCCTGTCTGAGGGCAGAAGCAGTTGCAAGACCTGTGGTTAGATCATCTGAGCATGGATCCATTGCTGCCCCTTTTCTAGATCTCAGCTTCCTCTTCTGCTACCAGTAGGTAATGATGTTTGTCTCCTGGGATTCCTCTGGGCATCAAATAGATACCATTGCTGATAAACTGGCTAATTTTCCTGAGCTAGTTCTAGGTGTCAGTCTCTGAGTGAACAATGACATGTGCATCATCATATTCATCTGCAAAACAATCTTGATTTACTCATGAGGAAACATGAACAGATAGGTTAAGCAACTTGCGCCAAATTTCACAGCTTCAGAAAATACAAATATAGGATGGGAATCCAGATGTTTTGAATTCAGACAATACACTTAGACCACCAACCTTGTCCTCTCCCTTTCAAACAGGTGCGCCAAGCAACTTAGGGTACAATTCATGGGCTAAGGATCCTTATCATGCACCCTAATATACTTATTATAATTATGAAACTTGGATATTGTGTTAATAAACATGCATGCTTTCTTCTGGCTACTGCTAGTTCTCTTTCTGCTGCCTTACACAGACAAGGAAAAACAAAGGTACTTAGTTATTAGCAGAGAAAAAGTCCTCATCATTGGGGATTCATGGAGGACATGATCCTTTTGCCATATAGGCCTTTGTTTCTAATTGAGGACAGTAATCAGATAATCTAACTTTAATTAACTCCGCAGATGAACCCACTCTTGGAGCCTCCATTTGATATTTTCTATATCAAATTCTTCAGTTTAAGACTGAAGATCTGCAGACATGCGCCAGACATTTGCCACTTGCCAAATATGCCTAGAAGGTTAGCATGAACTCCCACCTCCTTTCTTGTGTAGAGACAACCTCCTGACTCAGAGCAAACACATTCTGAGTCAAGAATGGGGTCGTCTGGGTTTGTTCCATTAGTCTGTGATTTTCCTTTCCATTTTACCGCATTGGTCCTTCTGTTATCAGAGACACAGTGTGCATTTCATCTTAATTATGCATCTGCTTAATCCATAATTTCTGATTTATGGCCATTAGCTCCTAATTACATGAGGGTCACCCTTGAAAAGGAAAACCAAGTAAGCTCAGGGAAATAGAGCTAAAAAAAACAAGAGGGATGGTGGCTTTAAGTCATGCAACTAAGAGCGAATCTCAAGGCCCATTTGTTGAGGCAATTTATTGCTGGCAATCCTGTAGACATGTGAGGACCCCATCTCAGGCCATGACTAAATTCATCTTCTTCTGTGATAGGGAAATAATAAAATTCTGACATTCACATAAAGCTAAAATCTCCAAGTGTGGAATCATCTATCTCAACCTTCTCTATAATGACTCTCATTTTTTAAAAAAGTATTGAATATGTTTATAAGGAAAATATTAAACCCATAACTATCCATCAATGGAAAATAAACACATTTAGCATGTGTATAGAAGGCAACTATAATAAATCCATACCTATTTTTAAAAAATGTTCAACAGTGTTGTTTTTATACCAAGTGTATAAAAACACACTTTGGGGAGGGCTTCATTAGATTCTCATCATTTCAATCATTTGGGCTAGTAAATGCCCTTATATTACTAGTTTTTCAGATGATGAAGTGGAGACTCAAAGAGGTTAAGTGTCCTGCTTAAAGTCATACAGCTAAGAGATGGTGAATCATATTTCAATTGTTCTTGCCTAGGCCAGAAGAAGTGGAAGACTTGAACAACAACTTGTCAAGACTGAGGTTTTTCAAGATGTTTGTCATCCAGACTCATCAGGGAGATACACTCACCTGGGGCTAAGATTGTGGCTGCTGCTGATTGACTGTCGAGAGGGTGTCCTTATGGTGTCTGTGGCCAGAGACAGAGTACAGCTCAACCAGGACTGAAGACTTCCCTCTGGCTGGGAGCTAAGAATGGAGACATTATCCCTAGAACCAGAAAGTAGGACACTGTCATCACAATGACAACCACAGTAACAGCAATAACTAGATATTTACCCAATAGTATAAAACAGATATTGTGCTACCTGTTACATATGCATAACTTCACTCACCATGCCTGATGAAAGCCAGTGCCATTGCCATGATAAGATAAGAGTAGTGTGATTTGGAGAGGCTACCTTGGGTCTTGGCCAAGGTTACCCAGCTAGTTAGACATGAAATTGGGATCCAAGTTCCATTTCTTTTAATTCCACTATCTATTCTATTAACCACTGAGCTCTTCCTTAGAGAGATACACACTCCAATACAGATGTTGAGGCCTCTCCAACTTGGAAATAAGACCTGGCATTGAATTATATACCAAATGTTATGCTTGTGAAATATGTCAAGTGAGGTCTTAAACTTTTCCTTTTAAATGGAATGACTTTGTTAACAGTGACTTTACTTTTATGTTTCCTGATTCTGAAAGCAGCACAGGGAAGGGCCCACAGAGGCACTCAATAATTATTTTGTGATTGAAATATTCACTCAACATTATGTGTGTATGTGTACATAGTATGTTTTATGAGATATTTTGCCAGGCACCAAGAGAAAGGAGTTGTACACATGAACTTAATGTTGACCCTGTCCTTAAGATCGTCCCTTATCAGAGAAGAAAAACATTTATATAGATAATGACAAAATTCAAGAGAAATTACGAATCCCATGAAGAGGGACAGAAGGTAGGCTTAAGGACAATAAGGAGGGAAGCTTCACTTTCTTCTTAGAGGCATAAGAGAAGGCATACATAATGGCAGTTTAGTTACATATTCCTTGAAAGTAAGGGTTTGACCACACAGAGAGAAAGAAGTTTTAGCTGAAAGGAATAATATGCAAATAGGCATGGAGGTTCATAAAAGGACAGGACATAAGCAACATGGAAAGTAGGAACTGCAGATGGAGAGGAAGTTAAGAGTTAAAATGTGCAGGACATAAATGTCAATCTAAAAAGCTCATTCTTGAGCAATGGGGAGCCACTGACAGTGTTAGAGGACGGTGGCATGATAAAGCATGTTCTCTTTCTCTGAAAGAGACCAGACAGTTCAAAAAAGCCCCTTAGAGCTCTCAGGGGCATTGCTGATTGTTCTTCAAGTAGCGGGGGCCATTCTCCTTGTAAATGGGACCTAGAAAACCCTTGTAAGCATCTCAGTTCTTCTTGAGGTTAACTTACATCTCTTTTCTGCCACTGCCACCACAGTCCACTGCTGTCTGGACACTAGAAAAGACACAAGAAGAATCTGTTATCTTTGTGTTTCCAGGAGCTGAGGAATGTGGCTGCCAATATTAGACATATTTGGGTTTGAGTTCTACAGCCACCCTCTGCTGCTGTGTGACCTTGGGGAATTCACTTGCCTACTCTGAACCTCCTGTCTGCCTTTGTGAAATACGGGGCTCTGCCTACAGAGTTGTGGAGCAAACTAAGTAGGATAGCCCTTGTAAAGGTTTCAGGATGGTTTCTAGCAAATAGGTAACGTGAATTAAGTACTAGCAACCATTGGAACCAGCAGTTAGCGTAATGGCTATGTCGCTGGACTCCCATTTAATTCGACCGTGGTTCATGTCCTGGACCCGGTGGCTTAAAACTCACGCCGGGTGCATGTGCATGCGTGCCCAAGATCCTGAGAGGAGAATGGAGGAGAAGGGATTGCGGCGTGGCCATTCCCCCTGGGGGTGATTTCTCGCTTTCTGTCTGTCTGTCTCTCTATATATATCTGGTGAGCGCACATGCCCTATAGCAAAAAACTCTCCAAAAAAAAAAAAATAGTAGCAACCATTAACTCTACTCTTGATTTCATACAATTAGTACCACAGTTATCAATAGCATCATGGCCAAAAAGTAAGGCTTTTGCTTCAGGTTATTTGTGAGTTTTGGGAAATCAGACATGGGGAAGGGTGGTTTCTCAGAGCACTCTTGGAAACTCTGAAACTAGTTAAAGTAGTAGCCACTGTACTGGAGAGCATCTCTTCCTTCCACAAATATAGTATGTATATATATATATATATACACACAATCTCATCTACTCACTCCGTGTGTCTCCATTCTAGAGGTGAGGAGCCTGACATCCTTGTCTAAGGCCACGAAGCTTTGACTTCCCAGCCCAGGGCTGCAGGGCCTATTAAGCTCATGCTCCTAACCAGTATGCAGCTGCCCAGTGTGTAGTTATAAACAGACAAACCACAAACCTTAGATTCCTGAGAAATTATTACTTTTCTCTCTTTCTCTCTCTCTCTTTTTCCCTTCTTTTAGATAAGGTCTCACTATGTCACAATCCTTTTGCCTCAGCCTCCCCAGTAGCTGGGACTACAGGTACATGACACCATGTCCAGCTGCTAGGATGGGCTAGAAATTGAGTATAGAGGGGCAGCTGGTGGTGTGGAGGGTAAGGTGACTGAATCCCACACGGCTGACCATGCAGTTTGAGTCCCAGACCTGGTGGCCTAGAAATTATGCTGGGTGGATGTGTGTGCATGCTCAAAGTCCCAAGAAGAAACTGGAGAAGAGATTGGGGTGTGGCCATATCCCTGGGGGTAGGGAGAAGGCTCTCACTTTACTTCTCTCTCTCTCCCCCTCCTTTCTCTGATTATCTCTCTATCTCTGTATTTCTCTGGTGAGCACATGTAACTTATAGCAAAAGCTAAAAAGAAAAAAAAAAACAGAAGAAGTTGAATATTGTTCTCCCATGTGGCCTTAGCCTGCTAAGTAGCAGCGTCACCACCATGCGCTGCAGCGAGGCTGCTACACCTTCATTTCAGTCCTGGTTCAGTCCTGGTACTCAGGCTGGGATCTTACAGCTTTATTCAGCACTGGAATTTGGGCAATTCCTTTCTTGGAGGACTTGGCTGCTTCCTCCTAGGAATGCACCCAGGATGCTCCTTGGTCCCCACCCTCGAGGACCTGTCACCCTCGGGGGCTTCAAGTCACATGTATCTCTCCACACCAGACTGCCATGGTCCTTGTGAGCCAAGAGCATATCATGTTTGTCTTTCAGATCAGAAGTTTCAGATCATACTTGGTGAGTGCAATATAAAGAGGGCACAGCACACCACAGTCCTGGGCCTATTCCAGCCTACTACTTATTTTTATAGATACATTTCTTTTGCCTGGGATTGCTTTTGCAATAGCTGAGTAGAACAGTTGCAACAGAGACCATGTAGTCCAAAAAGGCCAGGCTAATATTTTACATGGTGAACAGGTAGGCAGCAGATATGACCCATCATTACTCCATAAACTACTAGTACATCCCTTTATGACCACTGCATGGGGGGGGGTGATGAGAACTCTCAAGAGGCAATCTTATAAAAATAAAAGATTATCAGCAATCACTATCTGCCACTCCTCAGCCTGTGCCTCTGGAAAAGAACCAGCCTTGAGGACAAATAAGATGCAAAATGAATGCCTACTTTTTTCTCTTTGTTTATTTCTTTCAAGAGAGGGAGAGAGAGTGAGAGAGAGCATGTAAGCAAGTGAAACATTCTCAACACTGTGTTCCCCCTCAATCTTCTCAACCAGCCAGGATCAGGGGTGCGCGAGTGTGGAGGAGTTGGCCAGGGAACCAAAATCTTCACTGTTCTATAGAAACCCAGCATTGTTCAAGCAGCACATTACTGCTGAGTCAACAAGGTGCCCAAACACCCCATTCGTATGAGGTTGCTTCTGTGAACCTGTTTCACTGACTTTGCATAGAAGCTCTGAGGCTGAAGTCAAGGCCTTCCAGGTGGTCTATTTGCCCACCTGTGGTGAAATATAGTTTGGACCAAGGGTGGTGTCTCTTCTGGACCACACACTAACTACCATGTGGAAAGTTTTCAACAAAATGGTGTCTGAAATAGAGGCTAAATGGATAAAAGTTTGCAGAAGCTACATCCCACATGTATTGCAGGAGCAAATGCTGAAAGCACCTAACACCTTTATTTATCTTGAAGTTGAAGTGGAGGTTTAAAGGAGCAAAGTGAGGAAAGCTTTCGTAGAGGCAGCAGGGGGTTTTGGTTCTGCCTGTTCCTGAGAAGCATGAGGTCAGGTCAGTAGGAACAACCACTATGTTGGCTTTACACAAGTCATCCGTTATCAGCCCTGGTAGGTACTTAAGGCTTTTATTTATTTATATAGGGTATGTGCACTCACTGGAGAGAGACAGAGATAGAGAAGGAAAGCAAGAAATCATGCCTGGGGAGATGGCCATGCCACAATACCTTCTCCTCCACTCACCTCTCAGGATTTGGGGCATGCATGCAATACACTCGGCTTGATTTTCAAGCCACCAGGTCTGCGTCTTGAACTGCAGACAGCCATGTGGAAGTCCAGTGCATTAACTACCATGCCACCTGCTGGCCCTGGTACTTGAAGTTTTAACACTATGGAGGATCAGACCTTGGAATTCTGGGAGACCCCATGGGGCTTATCAAGGGGTCAAGAAGAGGGATCTATGAGAAGGGCTTAGTCTCAAACCTTCCTCTCTCACTCCAATAGGAGGATGGTTGCATTCCATTCTAAGCTATAATTTTCTGTAAACATTTGCTTTTGTGTAAAAAAAAAGGGGGGGTGCTCTATTAAAAAGTGGGAACTTAAAAAACCCACCACTTACTTTTTCATCATGTGGAGAAAGAATCCGGGCTACCAGCTACCAGTTCATGTCCATTAGCTCTCCACTGTAGCCCTTTTCCTAACACACAAGGTGTTCATTGACTACCATCTGTGGAGTGGGCAGAGTCCAGGAAGACCAATGGCCTGTCCATGGTGCTGATCCATTCTGTAGTAGATCTGAGACTAGACTCCTTGTCTCCTGACCTGTGGTCATTGGATCACTTATCTTGGTGTATGTGATTTTTTTTTTTATAAAGAATTTGTTCTAGGAATTTGTAAACAGAGGACTGATGATGAGCAAGACAATTAATTAGATGTCTTCAGATGTATTCCTTTAGGGCGAGTGGTTGTCAGACAACTCCAGTCTAAATGCAAATATTACCTGGAAAGTAACAGGAAGTCATTGGCCCCACATCACCCTGACAGACACAAGTTCACCATAATGACAGGCCAGTTACGGGGGATAGAACAGATCCTTGACAAGAGAAAGGTGGAGAGAGGGGTGCGTTAACATGATAGCAGGGCTTAATCATTAGAAGTGTGGGTCAGCATAGAAGCCAGAGCACGATTCCATCACTCCTGTGTGGACTGGGCAATCTTCTTGACTTTCCTCAACTCTAGTTCTGTTATCTTAAATGAGGTCCTTAGAGCAGCAGTCCCCAATACTTTTGGCACCAGAGACCAATTTCATAGAAGATAATTTTTCCATGAATCTAGGAGTAGGGTGGATAGTCAGGGTAGAAGAGGATGTTTTCAGAATGATTCAAGCACTTTATGTTTATTGCCATGCTTGTAGGTATGGGGTATGTTATTGTATGCTACCAGCCCATGGCCCGAGGGTTGGGAACTCTGGCCCGAGAGTGGTGGTGAGGGCAATCAGCACCAAAGAGGCAACATTCATGGTACCTGGCACAAGTAAGTCCTCAAGAAAAAGGAGATAAAGATTACTTACTTACTCTGGAGATAAAGATTACTTTATTTGTTTATTACTTCTCCAGAGTAGATGAAGTAATCTGAGCCCCAACTCCCCATGAGCCCCATTAGCTGGGTATAGGGGGGTATAGGAGCTGAGAAAGCCAGGTGACCTGTGCAGCATTGCTTAAACAGGCATTACCCTGCACGAGGGCCCAGTGTGGCAGGGCAGACTCTACCATCAACCTTTCTGAATTAAAGGGAAAATGCTTTAAGCTGGCCCCTCAGGTCTGGAGTGTGCTCATTCCTAGGGAAAGCAAGCTAGAAGGTGAGAGGAAGGTTCTGTTGGGCAAGCTAGAAAGTACAGAAAGGGCTGTTGGTGGTTCCAAAGACTGACCTACTATGGAGCAGGAAATTCTATGGTCTGGCCAGAGCCTGGGTCTTCCAGTGAATACGTCAACTTAGAACTATGCCCTCGGTGGCAGCCACAGTCTTTGGTTAGACCCAGATCTTTCTACTTGTTCCTCTGCAGCCTAATTTTAGCCAGGTTATAAAAGGATATATGCTGGAAACGGTCCAATTCACACTCCACACAGCGACAGAGGACTCTTTTCCAGAGCATTCATCTCAGATTGGGCCAGCTGGAATTGATGCACTTTTAGCTGACCCAGAGTCAGGGGTCAACCATTGACCTCTTCACACCCCACCCTACCCCCTCAGCCAAGATGACAGAGAGAGCAGCTGCAGGTTCTGGGCCAGGAATAGATGGGGCTGTCTGTCAGCCAACGCATCCCTTCCTCCATGAATAATGAGCTTGCTCCAGGCCTGGGGGACCAGCTTAAAGCATTTCTCCATTAATCTAAGAAGACTGACGCCACACTCTCAGTTACCAAGCAGGGCCCTAGTGTAGGATGGCACAGGTCTAAATGCTGGCGCGTAGGCCACCTGGCTTTCTGAGCACGTAGCTGCATTTCTAGCCTGGAAAGCCGGTTACACTCAGACCTAATTCCCAACATGGGGAAATGTGACTTTTCATAATTTGAACAAGTCTCTCAAAGAACCTCACTTGCAAGTGAAGCACCTCTCTCTGTCCCTCCCCCTCTCTCTCTCTTTTTGTCTCCTGGGGTGAATTTGAATCCTAATCTAGAACTCGGTTTGGAGAAATCCCTCAGAGCAGTCCCTGAGGCTCCAAACCAAACCCTTTACCCAGATGATGAGACATTAAGAGCAAAGTGCAGTGTGGAGCTGCCATAGGGGAGGACACAGCCTGATGCTGGGGCAGGAGCAGGGGACTCTGCTCCAGACAGTGGGCTTACCTAGAAACACATTGAGTTCTTTTATTGCTGATAACCAGTTTAATTGCACTTTAATCAGAAAATGTGCTTTGTATAATATTAATTCTTTGAAATGTGTTGCAAGTTCTTTGTGGGCATTTGTTTCTCAGTTTCATTTGTGAGATCTTATTAAGATCTATTCTTTGTTTCCTTTCCAAATCCATATACCAAGGCAGAAAATTAGGACCAAGGAGCTGAGAATTGAGAAATATTCCCAAAGGACCACCCTCAGAGTCAGGACTGACTTCATAGACTTGTGACCCATGCCCGGAAGGGCCTGTGCCTGTCACCATCTTAAAATCTTACTAAGTTTTGAGTAAAGAGCCCCCCACATTTTCATTTCACACTGGACTCCACAAATGATGTAGCTGATCCAGTCTGAGTTTCTGGGGCACCTTAAGGAACAAGGAGTCTCAGTAGGTTCCCATGGGCCATTTCCATAAAGAAAAATGGTGGCAGAGAGAAAAGGAAGAATTTTGTTTTTCTTTTAGCTTTTTCTGTAGACTGCATGTACTTGCCAGAGTGAGAGAGACAGAGAGAGGGAAAATGAAAAACCACCCCCTGTGGAATGGCCATGCTGCAATCCTTTCTCCTCCAGTCCCCTTTCAGATTTTTGGGTATGCGTGCACAAAGTGTCTGGTGTGAGCTTCAAGCTGCTGGATCTGGGACTCAAATTGTGCAGCCAGCTATATGGGATCCAGCCCCTTAATCGCCACACCATCTGCTGGCCTAACACAGATCTTTCACTTTCTAGAACATATCTCACTCTGCCCTTACTTGTTTTTCTCCAGCTCTTCCTGTGGCAGTCTCCTTCTCATTCAGGTCTCAATTCCAATGCCTTCCTCTCAGAGGGGCCATGTCCACCTATCCTGCTATTCACTGCAGCACCAGGTCCTCTACCTTCATAAATCCAATTGCATTCCTATGTCTCATTTCAGTCTGTTCACTTTATTCATGCATGCACACACACACTCACACACACGCACACAAATACACATGAACACTCCCCCATCAGAATGCAGGTTCCAGAAAGGCAGGGCCATTTCCACATTCCTCTCTTTCTTTATTCCTCAAGAATTCAACAAACCCAGGGTCTAGCTCCAGCTCGGAAGGTTAATTTCTGCCTGATTCAAGCAAGTTACTAAGACTCTCTTCATCCATACAACGGAGAATAATGATAACAAGAGACAAGTAGAATAACACAAATGCATAATACAAGGTCCAACATGGAATAGATACTCAGTAAGAATTTAGCAAATGAATGAACGCACATAACTGACAATTTCTGAGCCCCCAGTATGTGCAAAGTGCCATGTTAGGGGGCTACTTACTTATTATTAACCCATCTTAGAGATGAAGAGACTAAGACTGAGGTTCAGAAGAACCGAATAACCTGCCCAAGGTCATACAGAAAATGACTATGGACAATCCAAAAATCTGATAGTAGAGAGGATAGGTGCAGATACCAGAGACTGGAAGGAAGGGGAGT
>NW_006159701.1:1219053-1222364 GCF_000334495.1 Tupaia belangeri chinensis | reverse complement strand
GTGGGAGGGACAGAGGGGAGAAACATTTAACAGACAGAAGAATGTGAAGTTCTCTGTTGAAAAATGAAACTAATTTTTGCTTTATAATAGATAGATAGATGATAGATAGAGAGATAGATGCTAGATAGACAGATGCTAGATGGATGATTGATGATAGGTAGATAGATGATTGATGATAGATAAATTGATAGATGATAGATAGATTAGATAGATAGAGAGATGCTATGTAGATAGATGCTATGTAGATGATTGATGATAGATAGGTGATTGATGATATATAAATAGATGATAGATAAATAGATAGATAGATAGATAGATAGATAGATAGATAGATAGATAGATAGATAGATTAGATAGATAATTGGCCATAGAATCCCCAGTTAGAAATTGGGCTCTTGGACACAGAGCCTACATCCTCCCCAGTTCTTCTTTCACTTCCAATTGCAATAATCCTGCGCTCTTGAGTGGAACTTTGCAACTACAGGATATATTCCTTACACCTGTAACTGTGTTCTGTAGTCATTTCATGCCTCACAGCAACCCTGAAATACAGGTGAGGTCCCTTCCAACTTTAGGAACTGTGGGTCAGGTTCTGTGAGGAAACTACAGGGAATGCTTCAGAAGCCCAGCAGGGAGGAAGAGTTAAGGCCCAGAGACAGAAGGTCATGAATGGCATGGTGGTTAAGTGCTAAATCCTATATGGCTGAATCTGTGATTCAAGTCCCTGACCCAACAGCCTGAAAAACACACCAGGCATGTGTGTGTGTGCATGTTTAAAATTCTGAGGGGAGAATGAAGGAGAAGGAATTGTGGTGTGGCCATCCCCACAGGAGATGATTTCTCACTTTCCCTCATTCTCCTCTGGACACAAAGATTCCTGTGGCAAAGAATTCTAAAAAACAGACAAACAAACCAATAATAAAATAATAATAATAATAAAACCCTGACAGAAAGTTAGGATTCAGATTGGATTCCTGAGTGACCAAGGCTTGGAGTTCAGAAAGGTGGATCAGAAATGAGGATGAGTCTTACTATCTGGAACAGAGATAAATAAAGATCTCTCCTATTAGGATCAGGGTGAGAGTAGGTCCTTTTAAGATCAGAGGATTCCCCAAGCCTGTGACCCTTTCTTACCTCACCTCCAGGATCTCATTCTGTAAGTAATCTGTTCCTTGTTTCTTGTCACACTTTCTGCTCCGCTGTCAGCAGCACCTCTAAACACAGACCCTTGCCTTTTTCTAATTTCATAATTTTTTCAAAAAAAAAAAAAAAACAAACTTTCACTGGGTATTAGAAAAGCAATCTCTAGCTACACAAGTCAAAACAGTTCAAAAATTGTGCTCATTGGCCAGATATGCTAACATCTACACTCACTCATTTCCATTATAATTAATACAAAAGCTTTCATGTTTCTATTAATGGAAAAGCCAGCCCAAGCATTGAACGAGTCATATTGACAAAAGAGGTTTGTAATTACAGACAAAGTTCTGTCGTGACACTGAGGAAAACTGGAGGAGAGGGCAGTGGAGGGGGAATCTCAAGTAACTGTGAGCCAAGAAGCAGCTGCAACCTCAGCGTTTGCCTCACCAGCAGTTTGGCACTTGTGCAAGTGAGCAGGGGATGGTGGCAATCCTTGGGGTGTGCAGGGAAGCCACTTGTACACAACCAAGGGAGAGGTTTGTTTGATTGATTGGATTGGATTTACTCATTCATTCAAAAATACATACATACTTGTTAGTGGGCACATGAAAAAAGACATGTGCTTACCAGAGAAAGAGAGAAGGAGAGAAAGTGAGAAGGCAAGCCACAAGATTAGGGACTTTCTGCCATGAGGGAGTCCAACACCTTAACCACCACGCCACCTGCTGGCCGTGAGGAAGATGTTTTACATAAAGTCTTTCATGTAGAGGCAAGAACATGGGATTTTAGAGCCTACTGTCTTGCTGCTACTGAGCATAAGCATCTTCTGGGAGTTTGACCAAAACAGTTTCTGATCAGGTATGACCAGAGCTGCATCAATCCAGGAATCTGTGAAGGGACTTCAAAAAGTGCATGGAAAAATGGAAGGAAAGTATAAACATTTTAGTGCAAAAAAATGTTTAAAATTCATGCTGAGTTTTTCATGATATATATTTTCCATGAAATTTTTGAATATCCCTCATCTGAACATTCTAAAATTAAGTGTACAAAGTACATTACTTATATGAAGGGATTTCAAATATTTCATGTAAAACTGAAATTGAAATATGAGTTTATTTTGGTACAAATTGAAATCCTTGTGTAGTTTTCTCACAACATTGTTTTTCTTTAAAGAGACTTTTGCTATAGAGTGCATGTGCTCACCATAGAGACAGAGACAGAGATAAAGAAGACAAGAAATCACTCCCTCCCCCCAGGGAGATGAGCACACCACAATCCCTTCTGCTCCCTTCTCATCTTGGGATTTTGGACAGACACACACACACACCTGGCATGAGTTTTAAGCCACTGGGTCCAGGACTTGAACTACAGTCAACTATGTGGAAATCTAGTGATGTAATCATTATGCCATCTGCTAGTCCCCTCACAATACTTTTGAAGACTCTTACATGACTAAAATCTAAATAGGGCACTGGTATAGCTAGGGATTTGTGCATGTCATATATCTTTTATGTTGGTTTATAAAATATAAATAAGCTTAAAGAAAAAAAATTAAGTCACTACTGCTATGGTTTGGATGCCCCCAACCCCTCCCCCCAAAATTGTGTGTTGGAATTTGGATGTATTGTAAAAGTGTTAAGTGAAAACTTAACTTTCATGGTAGTCCAGGGTGGGGCCTTTGGGTATGATAAGGTCGTGAGGATGGGGCCCTAAGTTCAAGTTCTGGTGGGTTTGTAAGAAAGAAAGGAGACCAGAACAGGCAGAAACATAAACAGTCACACTGCTTAAAACCCCATCTTCTGCCCTCTGCCACATTGTAGTTGGCCTAATGACAGCCTCATGCCTGTGGACATTTTAGCCACTAGAATCATGAGTCAAATAAATCTCTATTCTTTACAATTGACCAATCTCAGGTACTTTCATAAGTCACACAATAACTGAGTAAGACAACCAGCAATGCTTTCCCTCAGTGTTAAAACCTTGTGGGGCCAGCCCTTGTGGCCCAGTTATTAAGGGAGCCAGATCCCACATGGCCAACTGTCAGTTGAATCTTGGCCCTGGAGGCTTAAAAATCATACCAGATGCATGTGTGTGCACTCCAAATCCTGACAGAATGGAGAAACGGAAGACAAAGGATTGTGCCATTGACCATGCCTCATTGGGAGGAGCTT
>NW_006159701.1:1201664-1219022 GCF_000334495.1 Tupaia belangeri chinensis | reverse complement strand
TTTCCCTCCCTCCTTCTTACTCTCTGTCTCTCCATCTCTTTCTTTGGGGAGCATATGCACTCTTAGCAATCAATTAACCAATCAAATGTTTTTGTGTTTCCTTCCACGTTTTTCTTCTTACTTAGAAACGGTCAGTCCTAATACAGATGTCCAGTTCTTCCCAGTGGCCAAACTAGAGCTGCCCTGTAGCTATTTTTGCTCCCCTTATCCATCCCATGTCCACACCTCCCAAAGGTCAGCAGTCATCTCCTGCCTCCACCTGGTAAGAAAGGGGCAGGTGGCAAAGATCTGGGTAGGAAGCTCGGCACACCTGGATCCTAACTCAGTCTAACCTTACTTTGCTGTGTGACCTTAAACTTCTCAGAGGTCAGAGTCTTCCTGTGGAAAAAAAGGGGGTTGCACTCAAGGTCTGAGATTTGATTATTCCAGATGAAGCAGGAACCAGCCCTTGGCAGAGAGGACCAAGAAGGGTTGATTTCCAGTGTGGCCTGCTCACGTATGTGTAGAGTGGGCTTATAGACATAGGGAGGGAACTGAATCTGTAGGTTCATTATTGCAAAGCTATGGGATATTATTAGGTCACTGGGAAAGTCATGATGTATTTTTTTCTATGCAAAAATGAGTCATGACTTTTATGACAACCTAATATTTTCTGTTGCCAGGTTTTGCCCTAGAGGATGGGATGGGGGCAGAGATGCCTCCTGTAAACAGGAGGCTTTGGTCATTTGCAGGGGCTGGATGACCCATGTGCTCAGCTAAGACACCTCAAGCTCCTTCCACTTGAATGGCCCAGCCATAGCCTACGGCTGCTTGGTACTCTCGTGCAGATGGTAGGAAGAAACCTATCTTCTGAAAAAGTCAAGAAGCCCTGACATGGAACTTGAGTGGTTTTATCAATCTTTAGTCCTTTAACCCTGCATCCTTGAGCCAGCCATTGCCTTTGTAAAATAATGCCTATTCTTTTGTGCAAACATAGCTTACATATATGTAGCACTTACACACGCCAGCATTATTCTCAGTGATACTCATCTAGAAACACTTTCAACTCTCACAACCCTCTGAAGTAAGCAGGAGGTTGGATATATGAAGCTTCCAGTCCACAGATAAAAAGTGGTTGACTCTTGGCTATTTCCTTGATGCATTCTCTTATTATGTCCACTTTATAAATGATGGAAATAAGTTCAGACATATAACTTCTCAAGATCACACACTGCCATCTACTTTCTGGCTACATTGCTTTGCCCAAGATTTGCTTAGCTTAGTTTCAGTGGTAAGAAGGAGGTTAGTAGCATCCTGTCTCTTTTTATTCAGGCAAGCCAGTTATCTCTCCAACTCTGGAATGGGTCTCTCAGCAGATGTGGTCCCCAGACCTGTTAAAGACCACAGAGCTCCCCAGTATCCAGTTCACCTGTTGTGCCTAACCCCACCTGTCCCTTGCAACTTACCTTTCTGTATCACTGTCACTGGACGCCACCTCTTCCAAGGCTGCCTGCAGGTCTGCAATCCGCCGGATGGACGTCTCCAGGTCTGTCTGGAGGGTCTGCCTCACTGCTGCAAGCTCCTCCACGTACTTCTCCTGGAGACAGAGACAGCAATGTGTGTTGACCTTGAGCAAGAACCCTACCCACCCATGAGATCTTCCTGGGAGGGAACAGACACAGGCTGAGCTTAGCTCCTATGACCTGGTAGGCACTCTATGAAAGACTAACTCTACAGATGGGCTTATGGGATCCTCAGACAGATGCTCAACACTTTATAGAGAAAGGAATGGAGCTCAAGGCCCCAGGGCATGAGATCCAGGGAAGCAGAGCTTGCTCACTCATGCAGGGGGTGCTGAACCCAGTGTCTCTCACCTAGTAAGCCATACTCAGAAATTACACCACAATGCTTTCTGGCACACAGTAGGTGTTCAACTCGTTCTAAATGGAAGGCTGAAAATGAAACCAAGAACAGCCACAGAGGCTGTTTTTGGAAGCCATGCCCTAGGGATGGATATGGTGCAGGAGGTTGTGGGGAAGACAGAACAAGAAAGGCTTTCTTTCAATTATGTCGTCCAGTAGCCTCCACCTTTCTGTGCTCCGCAAAGGTGAAGATACAAAACCCAATGGCCTTTCTTAGAGCAGAAGACACTGCTGGCAATCCCTGCGTGCTTTCTCTAGTCAGCACTGGGTTGGGTGAGTTGTCTTCATGACCACACTCACTCCTCAAAGACTGGCAGGAGTCATTACTATTTCTCCCATTTCACAGGGGAGGAACTGAGACCTTGAAAGGTGAAGAGCTCATGGCAGTGTGAGAACTTGAGCTCAGTGCCTCTGACTCCCCTCTCAGTGCTCATTCTCTGTACTCAGTACTCTCATGCTTCCCTAATCAGATTTTGTCTGGACTCTGGAAAACCCCTGAGCTCCATTTGCAACCTATTTGACAGATCCCTACCCTTTACCATTATGATTATTCATTGAGAATGACTTGGCCTCCACCCTAGGGGACCCAAGGCAATCTCTGGAGACTTTTTATTTTTATATATTTTTTGCCATAGGGTGTGTGTGGTTGCCGGATAGAGATAGAGAGAGAGATAGAAAGAGGAAAAATGATAAATCACCCCTCGGAGAGGATGGCCACACCACGATCTCTTCTCCATTCTTCTCTCAGGGTTTTGGGCACATACAGACAACTCCTGGTGTGATCTTCAAGCTGCTGGACCCAGAACTTGAACTCTGGTCAGCCATGTGGTAATCCAGCACCTTAACCACCATACCATCTGGTATCCCCAATTGGAGCCATTTTTATTTGTTTTTTAATTTAATTTTAATTTTTTATATATATCCAATCACTGTATATCACTACAGCTTATAAAATGAGTTACCCAACATGAATGCATTTCACAGTCCAGCTGAAGATACCATACATGTTATCAATAGATAGTCCTCCATTTCTGAATCTCTTCTATGTCTTGCCTATTTTTCTCCTTGGTTCCTTTCCTCTCACACTCTCCCATTTTTAAACATCAGAATTTGGGGGGCATGCTACTGACATCTAACAGGTAGAGACCAGCAACAGTGTTCAACCTTCTACAAAGCACAGGACCACCACTGCCACTACCAAAAAGAATTATCCGGCCTGAATGTCAAGAGTGCTGAGTCTGAAAACCAGGGTTAAATCTAGAATCCCACATTTTGGAAGTAATCCTATGAAGAATAAATCAAAAAGCAAAGCAAATCTCTGTGCCCAAGGATGCTTAGAGCGGTGCTATTGATGACAGAGAGAAACTGAAAGCTGCCTCATCACCCAGCAATTGGCAATGGTTAGCGAAATCACAGCGTGTCGTTTTGATGCTATTAGGCAGGCATTAATGTTAGAAATAAGGACTGTGGTAGCGTGGAATGCTTCTGTAAGATAATGTGGAGCAAACAGAACCGGAATCTATGTGATAAATACACACACTTGGAAACAGACCTGGAGGGGTGGGAATATTAATAGGTGCAAAAGTGGAGTTATGAATGGGACTTTTATTCTAAATTGTTCTAATTTCGTAATATTTGATTTTTGACTATTGTTTAAAGGAGCACACATATACCAATGGAGGAGAATGTATAGAGGTGAAAATATAAGGACTTAGGGTCAGTTTTTTGTTTTGTTTTGTTTTGTTTTGTTTTTGCTACAGGGCACATGCTCTCACCAGGAAGACAGAATGAGGCAGAGAGACAGAAAGTAACAAATCACCCCCAAGGGAGGATGGACACGCCACAATCCCTTCTCCTCCATTCCTCTCTTGGGAGCTTGGACATACACACACACGTGCCCAGCATGAGTTTAAGCCACCAGGCCCGGGACTAGAACCATGGTCTACTACATGGGAATCCAGCGAAATAGCCATTGTACCAACTGGTGATCCAGGGTCAGATCTAAGTGTAATTCCAAACTCCCCACTGAACTCACTGGCTATGTGACCTTGAACAGCTCATACCTCTCTGACCCTGAGATGTTTTCTGTTTTGCCATTGGAACGAAGGCCAGTGAGGTCACTCGTTGTAAGCAAGGAGCAGATCTTAGAATTGAACCCTAGTCTTCTCAGCTCCTGCTGCAGTAACCTTTCTGAGGCTATTTGTATACACACCAGTGGAAATCAACAAGGACCATAGCTTCTCCCTGTTACGGGGCACGCTCCACTCTCCATGGTAGATCAGCTTGACCATTCACATTATTGTTCAGTGTGTGCCTTTCAAATAATTCTGGGTATTTTCTGACTTTAAAAAGAGAGAGAGGCAAAGACTACACAAGCACAAGGACCAAGCCAAACAGATGAGAGAAGGGGTGGCATGGAGGGCAGCAGAGTCCACGTGAGAAGGAAATGGCTGTACGCTTTAGTTGATTGAAGTTGCCAGCTGTGAAATCCCCACTCCAGGACTGACAGGCGAAGAGATAAGCTGAGGCAGGAACCCCCAGGCTGGAGGCCAGTGGACTGTCAGAGGAAATAAAGGACACTGAGGGACAGCGAGGCAGGTGCCCACTCCAGGGCACCAGATGTCAGTTCATCAACACACCTAGAAAAACGCCTGGATACAAAATCCTAGCAGCTTACAGGAGCATCTGTCCAAGCTCAGTTCTTTCCTAGTGGATCGAGACAATGGCATCACTCGGAATCAAACACCTTCCCCCAGGAGATGTGGTCCATGTCTTCCTATGACATAGAGGCAGAGGAATCTGGGTTCTGTCTTACATCTTCCATGTCCACAAGTCCACATGCCATAGGCATGTGCTAGGTATCCTGAATCCTCTCCACAAACCATCAAGTTTGCATGTCTGTTTTAGATAGTGGGGAGCTGAGGACCAAAGCAGCAATATGATGAATGATCATGCAGCTGGGAGAGCGCTAAGCTCAGGTGGGTGAGCAAGTGTTGGGTTCCCAGTGAGGGCTCTTTAGACCACGTGTGCTGAGATGTGAGAAACTAGCACAGACCTCCCCTCCCAGTTTTGCTTGGGGAAACCCTGCCCATGCTGCTGTCATCTAAAGGCAGAAAGGGGCTGAAGTCTACACCTTCGGGAAGCCTCCTAGTGGGTGGAGGAGAGGGACACTGGAAGGTGCTATGTATCAAGGGTGGGTGGTTCTAGACTCTGACTAAGTGGGTGGGCAGAGGAAAGAGAGATCCGAAATGGGTCAAACCCCTAATATGAAAGTGGAAGTAGGCTCTGGAGCTAAGCAGAGAGATCCGAAATGGGTCAAACCCCTAATATCATGAAAGTGGAAGTAGGCTCTGGAGCTAAGCTGCAGGTTCAAATCCTAACTCTGTGCTCTCTGGCTATGTGACCTTTAGCAAGTTACTGAACCTCTCTGACCCTTGCTTGTAACATCAGTAACATGGGGGCAGTAGCAGTCTCTCTTGCAAAGGTCTTTTGTGAGTAGATGAGCTTGGCAGAGTGGGAAGTCTTGACTAACAGTGACATTGCTATCATTTAGTTCTTAGAGGAGAACGAGGAGCCTCACAAAGGGTGATATTGTCTCTATGCCACTGAGAAGACTTGGTAAGGTTGCACAGCAGATAAGGAGACTGAAATGCAGGACTCAGACTTCAAAGCCTTTTCACTGTCCTGCACAGCAAAGACATGAATGAAAAACAAGGGCAGCCAAAAAGTTGAGCTAGAGTGAGAAGAGTTAAGAATATGACAGCTATTGGTCTGGTGGTTAAGGTGGACTGGATCACACTTGCCCAGCCCTGTGGTTCAAGTCTCAGATCTGACAGCTTGAGAAATATGCCAGGTACATGTGAGTGCGTACTCTAAATCTTGACAGGAGGGAGTGATGGAGAAGGAATTGCAGAGTGACTATTTCCCACTGGGGGTGATTTCTCCTCTCCCTCTGTCTCTGGGGAGCAAATGTACCCTCCAGCAAAAAATAAAAAGGGGCAGCTGTCAATTGGCAAGAACAAGGTTCGGGGACCTGCTAGTACCCCAACACCCTCTACCATGACCCTTCAACCTCCTCCGTCAGGGGATACACATCAGACTCAGGAGGAATACCTTAAGGAGAAGGATTTGAGACATTTAGTGCCTGTGTAATCAGCAATCAGCAAAATCTTTCCTGCTTCAACTTGAAAACCAAATGGAGTCTGCTGATTGCAGAGACCAAATCATTAGGCTAAACAGATGCAGTGCCCAGACAGTCTCCCTGGGGCAGACAAAACAAGGCCCTTGTCCAAGACCCCCTCAAAAGACATGGAGGGTCACACAAGAGAAGCACCCCCTCTCAGGCCTAAGGTTCTGACTCTTTTCAGCCTTCCAGTTCTTCCAGAAAGTGGGCCAGAAGGCATGGTTACATCTGACGAACAACCTAGGGAGCTGGTTCAGAGCCATTCTGTTCAGACAAGGTCGTGTGTTGAGGCCAGGTTTGAGCCTGGTCTTCTCTCATGGTCGACCCTCAAAGAGAGCTCTCTTCAGAGGCTTAGAGGTCCCACAACACACCACTTGAAAGAGACAGGTTCAAGCATCAGTGTCTCCATTTCCAAAGGGTCAGCAGACACCTAACAGTTCCTTCTATTTCTTCACCCATGGCAGGCATGTCTAATCAATTACTGCACAGACCCAAGCAATCAGGGGACCAGAGCCCACTCTGAGCCACCTAGTGAAGCGCTTCATTCCAATGCTTTCCTGTGCTTCATCTGCCAGCACTGACTAAATTGCACAACTCTACCATATCTTAAGTGATCCCAATTCTCACAGAAATGCTTTTCGAAACTTCCAAGAATCCTCTTCCTTGGGGACTTATTTCCCTTGGAAATTGGTGGGTACTCCATGGAACAGAGTGAAGCCCAAGCTAATCACACTTACAGAGAAACCCTGGAGGGCAGAGAAGGGGAGAAAAGCAAACTGCTAAGAACATGGCAAGCAGCAGTAATAGCATTGGCTTTAGAGCAAGATGAACCCTGAAACGACTATGTGAATTTTTAAAATTTTATTTTGTCTTCCATGAGCAAGAGAAATACACATACACACACTCGGGGTAGGGTGGTGGAAAGAGAACCCTAACAAGGTCTTGATGCTGTGATCCACTTCCTGCCTGAGTCAGTCCCAGCTCACATGCAAGCACATGGTGGGCATATTCTGTACATAAACCTGGAACCTTCCCATGCAGGTCAGCCTTACAGGGCACCGCATTTTACTGATCCACCACTGTCTGACCCCAACTCTATGAATTTGGTAGATTTACTTATTCTTTCAGTTTCCTATCTGCTAAAATGACAATATTATTCCCTGACAAAAGGTTGTGACAAGGAACGAATGCAAGGATAAAAAATTGCTTATACTGGGCATATCTAATTCAGTGGCATGTTCTTGGTACACAGGAAATGTCTCCATTTCCTTCTTTCTAAGTAACCACTCAGAAAATATGAAAGGTTCAAGTTTGTACAGTGAGGACAAATTTATTTTTCAGAAAATGAAGTCTAAGAATGTGCACCCTTTTTTTGTTGTTGTTGAAACCAGAAGGATTTTATGCAATGCCCCCAAGGAGCCTATATGTGTTATGAAAATAGAAACATACTCAGACACCCAACAAAAGGAACTTAATAGAGGAAGTTGGTTACCAGGTAATGGAAGAGTTGAGAAGCCAGGAGAGACTGGTGATGGCAGGAAGACACTGCCAAGCTAGCGCTGGAAGGAAAAGCAAAAGAGTTGGACCATCCAATGAGAGGTGCAATTTCAACACACTGCTAGTGGAAGCTGACTTTATGAAGGAAGAGGTCCTCATGGAATTAAAAGAAGAACTGCTTCCAGGAATACCCTGAGGCAGTGCTGAGAGGAAAAAGTATCCTGATTTCTTTCCTCTCTCTGTCCTTCAATTGTCTATCACTGTCTGTGATGGTTAGCTCTTGGGTGTCAGCTTGACTGGATTAAAAAATATCTAGAAACCTGATAAAGCATTATTCTCTATATGTCTGTGGCAGTGGTTCCAGAAGAGATGAACATATAGGTCTGAGCACGCCAGGTGGGGAAGTGATGTAAATGATGTACACTAGGCATACCCTCAGTGTAGGCGGGCACTGTTCAATCAACAAGGGGCCTGGAGAGAGCAAATAAGGAAGATGGATGGGTCTCCTCTGACACATCAGAATTCAAGGCTCACCTGCCTTTGGACTCCAGGACCCCATGTCAGTGGTTCCCTCAGATTCTCAGGCTTTTGGTTTCAGGCTGAGAGTTACATTATTGGCATCCCCACCTCTGAAGCCTTTGGACTCATTCTGGGATGTGTCACCAGCATCCTAGAACCTCCAGTTTTCAGATGACTTGTTGGAACTTCTCAGCTGCCATAATCTCATGAGGCAATTCTCTGAATAAACGCCCTTCTGCACATGGACTAGGGCACACACACGTATACACACACTCTCTCTCTCTCTTTCTCTTGGTCTGTCTCCATAGAGAATTCTCACTAATATATTGCTTTTTGTTGGGTGAACCTATCCAAAAGATAAGGAAATCAGTAAACAGCATGTCCTGTATTAAGACAGGAGAGAAAATAATGGGTAAGAATGGATATGAGAATGAATGGGAAAGTGGTTGCCACAGAGCACAAAATCATCCAGGATCAATCCAGGCTTCATTTTTTTAAAAACCAGACAACTGTCTTCAGGTTGTAAAAATTCATCAAACTGTTCCCTGATCAGATATACACTTTTTTACATGGACGTTTCAAGGAAAAAGTTCTAAGGAATCTAGAATGATGATTTTCACATGCTATAGAATCAGGTGCTGGATTACAAATCCTTAGTCTGTATTAATTATTTATCACTGTCTAACAAATTACCTCAACACCTAGTGTTTTGAGATAATCAAATTATCACATTTTATCTCTCGTGGGTGTTGTAGGCTAAAAATACAAGAGTAGCATACATATCTGGGTGGCTGTGGCTCAGGGAATTTTGGTAGGCTGAATAAAGGTATCAGGATCTGAATCCTGGAACATGTATGGATGTTACCATGTATGGCAAAGGACATCTTGTGGATGGGATTAAATTAAGGATTTGAGGTGGGGAGATTATCTAGGTGGTCCCACAGTGTCATCATGGCTATCATCCTCAGAAGAGGATGGTAAGGGAATCAGAGGAGGAGAAAACAGCTACGTGGTGACCGAAATTGAGGATGCAATGACACCTTCAGGAGCCAAGACACAATGGCTGCCTCTAGAAGCTGGAAGAAGTAAGGAACGGACTGTCATTTGGGCCTCCAGAAGGAATCAACACTGCTTCCATCTTGATGTTTTAACCTTTTAAGACTCGTTTTGGATTTCTGAAAATGAAAACTAAAAGAATAAGGTTTTAGTATTTTAAGCTACTATGTTGTTGTTACTTGTCTCAGTAGTAACAGGAAACTAAGGCAGGATTTCTTATGATGTTAAATCAAAATGCCAGCCAGGGCTATGGTTGCCCCAAGGCTTGACTGAGGTCCCCTTCTAGACAGCTTCACTGACATGGCTACTGGCTTGAGGCCTCAGTTCCTCACTGGCTGTTGGCAGGAGGGATCAGTTCTCTGCCTCAGAGGCCTTTCATGGAGTCTCTCCAATGTCCTCATGACAAGTGACTGGTTTTTCCCAAACCAAGTGGCCCAAGACAGAATAAGGAAGACACCAAATGTCATTTATAACCTAGCTTCAGAAAGGATACATCATTACTATGGACATAATCTACGAGTCACACAGACTTTGACATAACATGAGAGCTACACAGGAGTATAAATGCCAGAGCGGAGGTTATCAGGAACCATGTTGGAAGGTGGCCACCACAGTAATATTAGACGTTCTTCCCACTTAAGAAAATTCCAGGTTATGTATGGAGACCTTCCTGAGTATGCCAAGTGCACAAGTGCCCACAGTCCAGAGTTGGTTGAAGCTGGGGGTGGATCATGGCATTAAGACCCTCTTGGTAGTACTGCCTCTTATCTCTTCTTCTCCTTCTCTCTCTTTCTGAAGACACAGATAAACTTTAAAGAAAAGAGAAATTTGGACACAGATACATACAGAGGGAATACCATGTGGACAAACAGGAGAACATCATGTGAAGACTGGAGTGGCATGGTCTGCAACCAATGACCATTAAGGATAGATGGCAAACCACCAGAAGTTAGGAGACAGACATAGAACATTTTCTTTCCCAGGACCTTCAAAGGGATCATAACCTGGCTGACACCTTAATTTTTTGGACTTGTAGTCTCCAGCTGTGAGAAAATTAATCTCTGTTATTTAAAGCCACCTAGTTTATAGAACTTTGTTTCAGCAGTCTTGGGAAACTCATATATTATATGCTCTTTTCTTTCTCTTTTAATCACAAATGTTTTGATTTTCTGGTTCTGACAGGGTTCACTATAGAGAATTCAGAAAATAAAATGGCAAGATACATATACTGTGTGTGTGTGTGTGTGTGTGTGTAAGCAAAATCACCCTTAAGTCTCTTACTTGGAGACTACTATTCTTTACTTATTATTTGTTTTTTAAAAATTTTTGCCAGAGGGTGCATAATACACCAGAAAGAGAGAGAAAGTAAGAAAGCACCCCCACCTCCATGGGAGAGGTACACAGAAATTCCTTCTCTGTCTCTTCCCCTTTTCAGGATTTTGGGTGCATATGGTGTGTGTGTGTGTGTGTGTGTAAGCAAAATCACCCTTAAGTCTCTTACTTGGAGACTACTATTCTTTACTTATTATTTGTTTTTTAAAAATTTTTGCCAGAGGGTGCATAATACACCAGAAAGACAGAGACCGTAAGAAAGCACCCCCACCTCCATGGGAGAGGTACACAGAAATTCCTTCTCTGTCTCTTCCCCTTTTCAGGATTTTGGGTGCATATGCACACACACATATCTGGTGTGTTTCTCAGGCTGCCAGGTCCAGGATTCAAACTACACAGCTAGGCATGTGAGATTCAGCTGCCTTAACCACCATGCCATGTGCTGGCCCAGGGACAACCACTTTAATGAGTATGTTGGTATATTTCCATCTTGTGTTCATTTCTGCATGTGTACATAGATGCATCTATGTGACATGCACTCAGGTAAAATAGTTTTATAGTAAAAGTAGAATGGAGATGGCTATATGGACAAGGAGGAAACTGGAGAACCATAACCTACCCAACTTTCCCTGCCACAACTCTCTATTATCTTGAGGAAGAAGTTTTCAGTTCCCTGTACCTGCTTGCAGTCTTTCCTTTCTCTTATTTTTCAAGCTGATTGTTTTAAAATGCCCCCAGCTGTAGCCTGAAGGTCTTTATAGCTTTCTGGAAAGTGCACATTTAGGCAACTTGAGCTGTTTAAAGTCTGGATGATAGAAAGATCTTGCCTATAGAAAAAAAAAACCTAAGACAGGTATATTGCTATGTGCATTTAGACATTCCATGCACATCTGTGGACACATATACCATGTACTACAGCCAAAACTGAGGCTCAGAGCAGGAAGCCACCTGGCCAAGAGGTGAGAAAGAAATAATTAAAACCCAGGTCTTTAATACCCAGCTCCTCTCTGTAGGAAATGCATGCCTCTCTGCATTTCACCAGCTTCACTTTTTTTCTTTATTCACTATAAAGTGTGTGTGCACATACATACACAAGAGAGAGAGAAAGAGAGGGAGAGAATGAGATAAGCATCATCCACAAGATGCAGCCATGCCACCATCCATCCCCTTCCTTTAGCTCTCCAGTGTGGGTCTTGGACACTCATACACATGCCTGGTGTATTTCAGGCTGACCTGACTTGGGATTCAAACCAAAGTCACCACTGTGTGGGATCTAGCTTCTCTTGATCAGTGAATTACTGCTGTGCCATGGAACTTGTCCATTTCACTCACTTTAGATGAGACATTTCTGCCTGAACACCAACTTCAGTTACTTGACAATCATGTTGCCACAGACTGGATCTTCCAGGGTGAGGAGGGATCTTTGTACTTGATCCTTGGGATCTCAAGTCTCTCCGGATTGGTAGAGAGGAGTGGAGGGCACAGTGTCCTAAGAGCTCTCTCACACAGAAGGGGAATGTGCTGAGGGTCTCTCAGGTCAATGGGATGGATATGGGCAGGGGCAACCAAGCTTTAAGGTACCAATGTGCAACTCTAACCTTGGGTCTTAGAATTGAAAGGTTTGCAAATCAAACCAAAATACAACCAAACCTCTCTAAAGTTTCTTGCAGCTCTAACTATTTAGAGTTTGTAGCTTTCCTGGCTCTGAAAATTCCTTCCAGTCTGTGATTCTGATGCAGCGTTTTCAGAAAGGAGCAAAGAAAGCCTATTGCTGTAGTCCAACCTTATCAAAGGCAATGTTGAGCAAGAGCATCAGAAAATCTCCACTGTAAATGACACCCTGACCTGGGGTGAACTCCAAACACCTCACTCCTGACTTCCAGAACCACCTACTCACTCACTTCCCGAACAAAAGAAAAAAGGCATTTCATTTTTCTGCTCCAATGCAAATATGACATATCTGTGCCACCCAATTTTTCTGACAGGGGAATAATTATATCAACATAATTAAGTCTCAAATGCAAAAATTATCTGTACTCCATATACCAACATTACACTTTCCACATCAGAGAGCCATTGTTCTAGCCAGTAATTATCAGGCCACCTTTGACATATCTTATTTCAATTTAAATGGAAATGCAGCCCATATATCTTCTTGGTCCTGGTGATGGCATAAACAGGAAAACTGGACTCTGAGACTACTCATATGACCACTGGATTTTGAATCCAAAGTTCAGCATGAGAATGTTCTTATTTACTCCAGGTCCCTTCTCTGAGCCTCAAGTATCTCATCAATGCAATGGTCTTTGTCATCAATCCTAAGGCAGAGGGTCCCAACACCCAAGCTGCACACTGGTGCCAGTCCATTGGGTATTGCCCTTGATCTGACTGTGCAGTGAGGGGTTGGTGTCAGGCAAGCAAGCAAGGCTTCATCTGTGTTTGCAGCCACTCCCCATTGCTCTCATTGCCAGCTAGGTTTTAGCTCCCATTATCCACATTATCCACATCAGTATTGGATTCTCATGGGAGCACAAACCTAGATTGTTTTATTGTATATTGCAACATGGTAATGGTGAAAATAGGGTGCATGGTGGATGTGGTGCATTAGGATCATCATGGAAACCAACTTCCCCCACCCTAGTCCACAGAGGGATTGTCTTCCACAAGGCTGGTCCTTGGTGCTGAGAAGGTTGGGGACTATAGTCCAAAGGGTTCTCATAGTCTTTAATTAGTGTTCCTCTCTTTGATCCAGCCCTCCAATCTGCATTCTGCAAAGCATCTAAGGAGGAAGTTCTTTAATCTGATCATGTCACCCACTGCTTAAACAATTTTGATATTTTCTCATTCTCACAGTACCGACTCTGTGTATCAAATCCTTCACAGTCTCTCTCCCCACTCATTCTTTAAAGTTATTCTCTTTTCACTGTCCACACCCTGCTCCCCCTCCTACAAACATCAGTAATTCCCATGGTCCTCACCAGCTCCCAAACATGCCATGTTCATTCAAGCCTCTGTGCTTGTGTATGGACCATTCCTTCAACTGAAATGTTCTTCTTTTCCTGATCGCTTCTCTGAGAAATGAACTTCTACTCATACCTCAAGACTCTTTCCACTCTCATTTCCTCTCCGCTGCTGTCTGGCTACCTTAGGTAACATTAGCCCCTTTCATCTCTGTGCCCCCAATATTCGGACAAGCCACCAAGATAACCACATACTTTGTCATGTTGAAATTATTTCCCAATTTGTAACGTCCTATAATATTGATCCCCTCATGAGTCAGGTTGTCCTCAGCCTTTTATCCCAAATGCCCAAAGCAATGCCTGCAACCTAGAAGCGGCCACGTAATTATGTCAGCTTGAAAGTCTTCCAGCTCAAAATTCATGTCTTGGGCAGAATGCAGCAGTCTTACCAATAAAGGTCTTAGAGTTAAACAAGGATGGGTTTGCAACCCAGCTCCACTACTTGCAATGGGATCCCAGGCAAGTCTCACCCACCTGACATTCAGGTTCCTCTTCTCCAAAGTGGAAATGATGATGACATCAGTGTACTATGGAACTAGCACATTCTCACTAGTTGAGAAGCCATGTATGGAAGATGTTGGACACACTGAATAGAATATAACAATGCTCATCCCTCTGTCCTTTTCTTGGGACTATTGGGTGACAGAAAAATCTGTCTTGATGATTTCTTACTCTGACCCCATCTCTCATGGGTCCCTCAAACTCTGTTAAGCATCTATTGTTTTCCACTGGCCTTACTTCAGTGTCCTAGCGTGAGTTCCAAAGTTCTTCCTGCCACCTTTATACCAAAAGGTATGCTCATCCTACATCCCACGTCCTCATGTCAGGTCATAACCATATGAACATGCCCAGGAATTAGATAAACTCACTGTTGTCAATATGCCTCAACCCCTCTGGGTCATGTTAAGCCTTAATGCTGTTCACATACACATATGTTCAGAGCAATTCCAGGAAGGATTTGGCTGGGAATTGCAGACACAGCCTTGGAATACAGGATGAAGAAATACACCCCTTGGATACAGCCCTCCAGGCCAGTCGTGATTGAAATGACCACATCCCAACAGCCACGTCAGGTAGGCATCGCCAGGGAGAGACAGCATAGAGGTGAGAATGAGAATTGCATCTGACTCCACACCTGGAAACTGACCCACAGTTGCTCTAACTCCCCAAGCACAAATAAGTACATTCTACAGTTGATCTGTCCTGCCACTCTACAATAGATATCAAATCTTTCCTTATCATCACTATGGAATATTGTGAAGGTCAAGTTATGCTCATGTGTTTTGTAAATTGTGAAGAGCTGGATGAGAATGAAATCATTATTTGGCATACTGCTTTATCCCTCTTCAGGACCCACTTCTCTTTTCAGGATCATCTGATCACCTCGTATTGATTGAAGTCCCAGCTAGCATTCCCAACAAGCCAAAGAAACATCGTGAATGAGCTCAAGTCAGTGGGAAGAAAACAAAAAATCCCTCCCAGGCAAATCAACCCTCATCAACAGTCTTATATTATTAGATACATTTCCCTCAAAGAATTGATCAGGGAGGACATGGAACAGAGCTATTGATATTGGTGATCAATACCAGATCCTGGCCCTCCCCAAGCTTGGACAAGAATCAATGCTGTCTGGCTGAAAAATGGGGTGGGAACGGGAGCTACTGTCAGAAAAAGCAGCACATGCCTCATAAACAGCAAAAAACACCCATAAACAGCATGCGACCAGGCATGGTAATGGCCAAGATTAAGACAATGATTTCTGGATTTGATTGGCTTCCATCTGCTGAGGCGAGAGGATATTACAGAGCTGTGAACATCATGTCCTCATCTCGAGGCAGTGGAAAGTTTCACCTATTGATTGCAAAATGGACTCTTTCAGTAGTTACGGCTGCCATTTATTCATGGCCACTTTTTAGTGGGGTTGGTTCAAGTACCCACTAACTTTTCTAATTCAAGAGAAGTGCACTATGTAGCCTCCAGAGAAAGATTTTTAGATGGATTATTTTATTTCCTGGAGCAAAGGACATAGAGCTAGAAAGCAACGGTTTTCAACCTCAGATTATAGATATTTGGGATCAAGTATTTATTTGTTGTGAGGGGTGAGGAGGTCTCTCCTGAGCATTTTTAAATATTCAGGGGGCATCCTTGGCCCCTACATTTTAAATAACAGCAGCACCTCCCTCCCATATTTTGCCAACCAAAAATGTCTCCAGATACTGCCAAATGTTCCCCGGGGGACAAAAATCATCCTCTGCTGAGAGCCAAGCTAAAGATGTAACAGTAGGTGGTAGACTATTTTAAGAAAAGACACAGACTCTGGAATCAGACAGATGTGAATTTGAATCCTGGACAAACCACCTCTTGCTGTGTGACCTCATTTAAAAAATGTAAGCCTCTCTCTTCCATAGCATCAGGGGTGTGGGATAAAGAGCCAGCATACTATAATGTCATCCCCTTCAAATCAGGTGCCTGGGCCAGCAGCATCAGTACCACCTGGTTGCTGGTTAGAAATGCAGACACTTGGCCAGTCCCATAGTGCAGCAATTAGATGCTGTGCAGAGCTAGCTAGATCTGAAATGGCCAACCAGGGTTCAAATCCCAGCTCTATCAACTTGAAACATGCTCAGTGCACATGTGCATGCCTAGGCTCCAGAAATATTTCCTTTGCAAATAGGGATAAAAAATTGGAGAAAAGATTGTGGTATGACATGATCAGGCCCCATGATGGGTGCTCGGGGAGTCTCCTCCTAACCCTGCTAAGTACACCCTGTCTCTGACATTAAAGAAAGAAGAAAGAAAGAAAAAGAAAGGAAAGGAAAGGAAAAGAAAAGAGAAAGAGAACAGAAAAAAGGAAGAAAGAAAAGAAAGGAAGGAAGGGGGAGAGAAATGTAGAACTTCAGGCTCCACCTAAAACCTGCAGAGTCAGAATCTACATCTTAACAAAATCCCCAGGTGATCTGTGTGTGAGTGATATTTGGGAAACACAGGCATTTCTGTGTTAGCAGCATGGGTCTGGGAGTCAAACAGACTGATCCCTTATCCTGGTGACAACCTTTCCTAGTTATCTGGCCATGGGTAAGTCACTTCGCTTCTTGTAAGTTTCTTCTGTTAAATGTGTAAAATAGAGATAAAAGTATTACATTGCTCATCAGGTCGAAAGTGCAGATTTAATTAGATCTCACATCAAACCCTTGGAATATTCACTTTGTAAGTTAAACATGATTGAATGTGTAAAAGGACATGAAATCAAAAAAGAAAATAACATAATAATAATGGATAAAATTAAATAAATATTTTTTTTATTTAAGCCACATTGTGCCAAGTCTGTCCCACAGTAGACATGCAATAAATGCTAGTTCCCAGTCTGTCCCCTACCCTTCTTTCAGACACCTCTCAAACAATGACATTTGGGAGCCTGGGCTCACAGCAGTGGAACATAAAGATGTTGAAGCTACCTCCATACAATTTTGTGATCTTCCTGTTGATGGAGTCTAAAATTATATCAGCCACTTGGCCACTCATGGACAATTTATTCATTTATTGACTCAGCACGACACAGCAGGAAAGAAAAACAACTGCTAAGCGGTGTGCACTCCCTCTTTTCCCTCCACATTTCAAGGTTATGGCCTGGTTGTGTGTGCCTCACAGATGAACAGCCTCATCAAATTCACTTCGCAGCCAGGGCCCATTGGCTCCTGCTAGGCCCATCAATTTTGCCTTTCCAGGCACTCAGGAGCATTCTTTGCTTCTGACTAGGGGGCTTGGCTCAGGGGTTGACCAGCACTCCGAAAGCCAGGCTTCAGATTCTGATGGCCTCCTACTATTTTTCTTTAGCTCTGTGTCATGGCTC
>NW_006159701.1:1175300-1201633 GCF_000334495.1 Tupaia belangeri chinensis | reverse complement strand
ACAGCTTCCCAAGGCCCCTGATGCCCCTCATTCCCCTCCAGAGGCCAGACATTGTCCTAGGAGAGATGGTGGTCTGAACTAAGGAAAACTGTCTTTAGGTGAGACTCTTTAGAACCACTGGTAATAGGTCTATAGCTTTCCTGTGCAAATCTAAATGCTTGGTGGGACCTTTCATTTTGATGTTCCAAAATAGGTATGACAAACTAGGGCCCATGGATCAAATCTATCCTGCCACCTGTTTTTGTAAATAAAATTTTATTGGAACATGACTATGTACTTATGTACCATGTATAGTTCCTTTCATGCTATAACAGCAAAGTTAAGAAGTTGAGACAGAGATTCTGTGGTTTGCAAAACTATTTACTATCTGAATCTTAGCCAAAAAAAAGGGGGGTTTACTGGCCCTGTTCTAAAATCCTAAAGTTATAAAATTTTGTAGCAATAGGCGCTAACAATTCTAAGAATGTATAGATTTTAAATTTCTATATTTTTATTAGGTTGAGCCACATGAAATCAACTACATTCAATAACATCCAACTCATATGGTTCAACTGAGTAATATCTGGTTATTTTGTATGCCTTAGTATTCAAGAGTCTATCATTCCTGATTATAAATCAAAGTTCTACAATGCTATCCCTCCAAATGCTGAGACTCTATGAGTCTACCTGTTGAGTAGCCACATTGATAATTAGGAGATGCTGTTGTATTAGAGGAGAGAAAGGTATGAAAGTCAATTATCAGACATAAAGGGTTTAGCTAGTGAGCTGTATTTTTTTTTAAATGTAGGTTGGTGGTACCTTATGGAAAAATGGATTAAATCTAGATGGGAGAGGACAATGTTTGTGTTCTTGCTGTTGCAAGACTAGAGTGGCTTAAGGCACAATTGAGATTTTTAAAAATTTTTATTTATTATTATTTTTAATCTGCTATAGGGCACATATGAGGGAGAGAGAGAAGGAGAAAGAGAGAGAGAGAGAGAGAGAGAGAGAGAAAATGAGAAACCCAGCTGCCAAGTCTAGGATTCAAACTGCAGTTGGCCATATGAGAGTCCAGCACCTTAACCACCATGGCCTGCACAATTGAGATTTGATCCAAAGGAGCTGGGGAACAAAATAGCATGCATTAATGCTCAGCTGAGCATGTATTCATCTTGGTTACAGGAAAGGTCCCCCTCCTTATAACAATGATATGATGAGGAGAAAAGCCATATGTCAGTAAAAAAGGGAATTGGAAATAAAGTGACATGTGGTCTAGCTAGATCCACCCTAGGGAGAAGTCTGGAAGAGCAGTGCAGATAAAATGGGGATGAAGGGGAAGATTTGAGAGTATATACAAACAAAATTATGCCTGTTTGAAATTATGCCTGCTCTTCAGTATGGTACCAGGTACGCAAGGCTATGGAGCATTTGCACATGGCCAGTGCAACTGAAGGACTGAATTTTATATCTTATTTAATTTTAATTAGTTTAAATTTAGATAGCTCCATGAGGTTTGGTGGTTCCAACAACAGACAAAATCACCCTAGGTTGTTCATATATGTTGTAATGATATGGAAAACCATTTAAGTATCTGGGAAACCACCATGTTTTACCTCTTCTGTCTGCTGGAACCATCACTCCATCACTCCATCACTCTGGGAATAAGACTAGAGGGACTTGAATCAAAGAGCCATTGGGTTCTGTGCCTCTATGAGAGGTCTTCCAAAACCTCATGGATAATGCATATTAAGAAAACAATATGAATGGATTTCTTTTTTTTTTTTTTTTTTTGCACCAAAATAACCTCTCATACAGAGGTAAAACATGGTGGTTTCCCAGATACTTAAATGGTTTTCCATATCATTACAACATATATGAATAACTTAGGGTGATTTTGTCTGTTGTTGGAACCACCAAACCTCATGGAGCTATCTAAATTTAAACTAATTAAAATTAAATAAGATATAAAATTCAGTCCTTCAGTTGCACTGGCCATGTGCAAATGCTTCCATTTCCATGAGTTTCTTGAATTGTCCTTGCTAAGTCCAATGTTTCTACAGTCCTATAACTCTAAGAGGGGATGCAGTTCTAAGTTCTAAAGATGCAAAGTTCTGAAGGACAGATGTGCCCAGAAAATCCTATTGATTGATCCTTACAATCACCATCCCCTTTTCTAAAGAGCAAACTCTTCTTTTGTTATTTGCATACATTTTATAGAGTCACTCAACAGGCAGTAAATATTTGAACACCTACCAGGATGTAGTTAACTTTTGGACTCCACACAGGAAGAGTCAAGAAGAAAATGATGCCTCGCAACAGGAAATAGTGTAGTGAAGAAAAAAAGAGGCAGAAGAAACAACTAAACCAGTAATGTGGAGGCAGAAACCATAAGCTACACTGTGTAGTAGATTGCTGGTTCAGACCTGGAAGAGAAGTCCTGTCTCTAACCTTTCAGTCTTAGTCTCCTCACCTGTCATATGGTCATAATGAAATACCTCCAACAAGGCTTCTCCTGTGCAGTGACTCACCTGAGGGTCTTATTAACATGCAGATTGTGTGAAGGGCCAGTGGGTAGCATGGTAGTTAAGGCACTGGATTCCCACATGGCCAACCATGGTTCGAGTCCCAGACCTGGTAGCTAGCTTTCTCACTTTCTCTCTCTCTCTTGTGATTGTATGTGCCCTATAGCAAATTTAAAAATAATAATAATAATAAATAAAAGTAAATAATTCTAAGAAAAAATATACAGGTTGTGACTCAAAGGTGTGATGTGGTGCCTGAGATCATGCATTTCTTCAGTCGAGGCTGCTGGTCTATAAATACATTTCAAGACAAGATCATAAGCCACGGGGGAATTTGGGAGAATTGACACGAGGTATGAAACATGTTTAGGCCTGGCATGAATGGTAAGCTGTTAAATAGTAATAAGAACAACAATAAATAAATACAAGTTATACGTATCTCAGAATCAACCTCCAGTGGCCATTGATAATAGACAAAAAACAAAGAAATCATAGAATCACAAATCAGGGTTCTGTTTACACTTTTTCTATTAAGAGCAAGCTTTTCCTCCCCCTCTTATCAAGTAAATCTTTACAATTAGTATCAACGCAAAAAAGTCTGAACTGTCAGTAGAATCCTGTCTGAAAACCGTAACCATTAAGAATGCAAAAATAAGTATTCAATCTGAAATACAGTGCCTTTGATTTGCAGACACCAAGTTTTAGTGTTGGTGTGACAGTAAGCTACAATACCACCTACTGGTTCTGACAGCAGCGTCTTAATCTGTGTACTGAGGTTTTCCAAGCTAAGCCACACCCTTGCAATGAAAACAGAATAGACTGAGCTAGGGAAGGCATCTTGGCATGGAGGGCCTGGTAGAAGCAGACAACAAAAGGACTATCTTTGGGAAACTTAGAGCTGTGTGACTTTCAAATGAGTTGCAAAAAGATCTGTGTCACTGAACTGGAACCATGGCTGGAACCAAGAAAGCACTTCAATAACCTTCTTTATTCAGTTTCACTCCTTTGTGCTTTTTAGGGAAGGGGAGATTTATAATGTATTGATCACTTCATATGTACAAGACATTCCTTTCATCTCCTGACTACCTTATAACCCATTTTACAGATGAGGAACTGAGGCTCAGAGAAGACAGGTGACTTGCCCAAGATCCACAGCCTGAAAGGCCAGGATTCAGCTCTAGTTCTGCTGTCTCTCCCCTAATCCTGTCATTCTTCCAAAAGAGCATAGAGCAGGAGTTGGCAAATACAGCCTATGGGCTGACTTCAGCCTGCTGCCTGGTTTTGCGAGTAAAGTTTTGCTGGGACACAGACATGCCCATTCACTCATGTACTATCTGTGGCTGCTTTTGTGGTACAAGGCAGACGTGAGTGGTTGTGACAGGGACAGTATGGCCCATAAATCTAAAGAATATTTATGACTTGCCCTTTACAGAAAATACTTACTGATTCCTGGAATGGAGCATCCAGGTACCACCTGGATGCAACCTCAGCAGCCTTTCAAAAAGAGGAAGCCATTTTATTTCCTGAGTTCTCTTCCTTTTGTTTACTGAGTAGTGATATTAGTCTTCTTCTTTTTCCTCCCCACTCACCAAGCAATTATCTCACAAAGACAGAAGCCTGAAGGATTCCCCCTGAGTGTTTGTTTATAAGCCTCTCTCCAGCAGGACGCTTTGTCTCTAAACCTCTGCCAAACTTTAATAACAGCATCGACCACGTCATCTCCCACCAAAAGCAAACAGGAAACCTAGCTCTGCCGCCCAGCTGGGTGGGTGTCAGCTGCGGACAGCTGCAAATTGCCTGAACAAGGACAGATGTAGCTTGTTTTTGCCTTTCTTTTTCCATTTGAAAACTTTGCAATGGGGAAGATGAGAATGCTGTTAGGGAAATGGATGTGTTGATTCTAATTATCCAGGCGGGTGGCAGAGGTGACATGCAGCAGGCTGGGATCCGAGTCATTTACCTGGAAGGCAGCCAAGACAAGGCTGAGGAAAGGGCAGAATTCCAATGACGCCAATGCTCAGGACACTGAGTGCAAAGGTGGGGGGCTCTATGAACCCACAGGTCACAAGGAGTCTGGGGAGCACAGCATTTAGGGATTTCATTCCTAGAATTCTCAAACTGGAAATACTACAACTGCTAGCCAGGCTTATATCCCTGCTCTGAAGCTTGGAGCTTGCCTACTCTTGAAGGAGCTCTGAGTTGCTCTCAGATTTTTGGCCTCACTCTTGTGGTGATGATGCTCATGGCGATAATAATGATGGTGATCATGGTGGTGGTTATGGTAAAGATGGTGATGATGATAATGATGGTGGTAGTAATAAGGCTGATGAAAAGAATGATGGTCATTGTGGTGGTGGTGGTGGTAATAATGGTGATGATAATGATGGTGGTGATGATGAAGATAATGGTGGTGGTGGTAATAATGTGATGATATGATGGTGGTGGTGGGGGGGACAAGGTTGATGAAGAGAATGATGATGGTCATGGTGGTGCTCGTGGTGGTGGTAATAATGGTCATGATAATGATGATGATGAAGATAATGATGGTGGTGGTAGTAATAATAGTGATGATAATATGACGGTGGTGGTGGTGACAAGGCTGATGAAGAGAATGATGGTGGTCATGGTGGTGGTGGTGGTAATAATGGTGATGATAATGATGAAGATAATGATGATGGTGGTGACGATAATAGTGATGATGATCATGATAGTGGTGGTGGTAATACTGATGATAATAATGATGGTGCCAATGATTATGACAAAGAGAATGATGGTGGTCATGGTAGTGATGGTGATGGTGGTGGTGATGGTAATAATGGTGGTGGTGATGAAGATGATGATGAAGATAACGATGGAGGTGACAGCAGAGATGATGATGGTGGGAATGGTGAGAACAGTGATGCTGATGAGCTGGTGGTACTGGTAGAAATGAGGATAAGGGTGTTATGATCATGCCATGTGTTTGCTGTGTGCCAGGCTTTGTGATAAGCATTCAAACACTTCACCTCATTTAATTTCCCCAATAATTCTGTGCACATTTTATAAAACAACAGAGGGACAGAGAAAGCAAATGCCTTACCAAAATCACTCAGTAAGAAAGTGATGGAGATTGGCATCCGGTCTCCTTATTCTCAGTTCTCTGCCCATTTTGTCAAGCTCTTCTCTTGATGTGCATTTGTTTTATGCCTACTATGTGTTCAGTAATATTCTAGGACAAAGGTAAGCACATTATTTTTCCTGTAAGGGACCAGAGAGTAAATATTTTAGACTCTGTGAGCCAAGTGGTCTCTGTCATGCACATGCTCATAGCATGAAAGCAGACATGGGCCATAGGTGATTGTGACTATGTTCCAACAAAATTTTATTTAAAAAAACTGGAAACTGGTCAAATTTGATCATGGGTTATCACCTTTTGTGCGTGTGTGTGTGTGTGTGTGTGTGTGTGTGTGCTGTCTTAGGGACCAGGGTAAGAGACTAGGTAAGACCTGATGGGGAACTGTGCTTCTATTTACCATAAAACTGCAATCAAATATAGATTTAAAAGAGAGTTTGGCTACGTTTTAAAGCAAACGAAAATGTGGCAATCTCTGTATCACTCCTTGCTCCTTCTCTCTCTATTTGAAACTATCTCTCTCTGCTCTTTGAAACCAACTCCCCCCAAATAAAGAGAGACATCTGGAAGTCAGAGCTGGGAAGAAATGTGCACAGTCATCCTTGGCAAACTGGTACAGGCTGACCTCAGGACCCTGTATTTAGCCTGTTAACATCATTGGAGTCCCTGAATTCCACCGGGTCTGATGCCAAAGGTCACTAGACTTTTTCATGAACAGACAAATTCCCTTTTGCTTAAGCCAATTTGTACGTTTCTGTAACTTTACAAATGAGAGAACCATAGCTTAGACACATTTACTCATTTTTTCTCCACCATGTACACTTTCAATCCAAACCAACCAATTCTCCCAGTAAAGATGTGTTTTCCCATTGCTTAGTCTATACTTAGGCTAGTTCTAAAGTTTGCCTTCTTCATCATCGTTTAAGTCAAGGCTCAAGACATTGAGCACAAAGGAGGGGGCCTCTATGAACCCATAGTCACAAGGAGTTTGGGGAACACAAAAATTACGAATGTATTTTATAGAATTCTGTCCCCTCCAACAAAAAAAAAGTGGGGGGGGGTGAGACACAAAGAGGAGAGGAATTGCCCTTCAAGCTGAATAACGGTTTGGAAATGAATTCAAAACATTGAGTCTGACTTTGGGGCTCCCCTAGATTTCCTTGGGACCACTCTTCTAAAAGATGTTGAATTGTAATAACGATCATTTTTCGTGTTGAGAAGATTAACCACCCTAGGCCTCTCTGACATGCAATTAAGTGGAGCATAATCTCATCTAAACAATTTGAACTGGATTTATTTGAATAATTTAATGTACACCTGCAGCACATACTCAATATCTCCCCCCCCTTTCTTTTCTAAGTAATTAACTTTACAGAGTTAAGTTACTCTAATTTCCAGCAAGTCTGAAGTGACAAAAGTTCAATTGATGAACTCTCAGGGGACAAGATTAGTATCTGCTCCTCTGTTTGCCATCTCGAGCCTCGGTGCATTATTTGTAATTGGTATTAGCAACTTTAAATTCTGATTAATTGCTGGAGAGCCTGTTTGCAGTGCAGAAACAAAGCCACAAGTCAGGGAGTAATAGACCCAATTATTCCTAGGTAGGCTTTCGGTAATAGATTTTATTATCGAGATATCTCATCTCAAAGGCAGACGCAAAGAAACTCATTTCATTAGATGATAACACCTCTTGAATTGAGACAAGCACATTCACCATTAGAAAAAAAAGACAGTTGGGAAGAAAATAATTCAGTTTCAGAAACCTATCTGGGGCTGCTGGCACCAGGTCCTAAGTCCCTTTTAAGACCAAGGTTCTTTTGTCCATAAACCTTTGTGGGGAGACAAATAGAAAGCCTGGTGCCTGGAAGGCAGGGAGTGGTATAAATACCCCTGTTTTTCCCTGCCATGTCTCTGGGCAGGCGGGAGGCCATTCCGAGTGGGGAGTAAAGCAGTCTGTGAACATGGAGTTTATAAGCATGTTGGGCCATTTTGGATCACACTGAGATAACGGGACAGTAATTAGGAGAGCTATCTCCCTGTCAGGAGAGTCATAAAACGTGTTATTTACACCCAGCTCATGGCCCCAAATGCCCTCCATATGGAATGCTTTTTTAAATACTCCAGTTCCCAGCCAAAATAATTCATCTTTATGCTCTCAAGTTCATAGCCATTTGTAGGAGGAAAACACCAAGAGCTTTATAAAGTGAACCCCTTAACTCCGGGTTTAGTGAATGCCCTGAGGAAAGTGGCAGAAGGGGGCCATGTTCTGATCTATTAATAGAGTTTGGAAACATAGGTCTTTGGGTAAAAACAACAACAACAAAATTAAAACCAATACAGGCATCAGTGGTAGTACTGCGGTAATACTGTTTAGGAAAGATCCTGGGTTCACATCCTGGGACCTCCTGAGCCTACCAGGTGTACATGTGTGTACACATGAGGTGGGTCAGCTGAGACTGGGGTGAATGGCGGTCTGAACACCCCATTTGGGGTGCCTATCTCCTCTCTCATAGAAGTAATAAATTTTTTTTAAAAAAATCTAAAAATATGTATATAAATAATGAACAAAACCTGGCTTTGGGTTTCCAAAGTCCTTGACCAGATGTGAGCAGAAAGTCTCAGAAAACAGGAGAACAGGTAAGCAGATGGAAGAGCCAGCATGTTTTTAGGGTAGTTATGTGATAGGCAAGGTTAGAAGCACAGCATGGATTACTTGCTTTAGTCTTTTTAAGCAGATGTGATTATACCCATTTCAAATATTGGGTTAAAAAAATAAATAAAATCTTGCTGTGGGACAGAGTCCTGATGGTGAAGTATTCATGCTTTAAAAAAGATAGTAAGCAATGAGATTGGAGTCAAGAGTCTCTTGACTCCAAACTTTCACCCCTTCCACCACCCCACCAATAGCTTGTTCATCATAGCAGGCCTCCCCTTCACCCTTTGCTGGGAGTGGCTCATTCAGGCTAGCAAGAGCTGAGTATTAAATTTTCAGAAATCTTGTGAGCCGGTTGTCAAACACAGCTATTAAAATGAAATAATAGGAAGCTACAATTAAATGAATTATATTGAAAACAAAGGTAACGTAAAACCAATTGTGCCCTAATTGATTTGCTAATATTTCATTATTATCTATGCTTTTGTAGAGACTTGTCTCTATTGTGTTTGCATGGTGGAAATGATATACGATGGTGTGCTATTTGCATTGTTTCCCAACCCTCCATTCAGTGACATCATGCAGTTAGCTTGAAATCAGACATAGAGGGAAGATTTACACCATGGGAATTGGCAAATTCTACAAACTAGGACTCCACCTAACCTATAAAGGCAATTATTAAACGTTTACTAGGTTACCATGTCCTCAATCTTCTTTCCTGGTGGTCTGGGGGAGTTCTCTCAGATCCAAATTTACCTTTCGACATCATCAATGGGAGGTTTTTTCCCTATAGGGAAATTGACCAATGCAGAGTGGAAACAAGGCCCTCACAGCTAACCACTCATCTGCTTTAGGTCTCACATTCTTTTCATTTCCCCCCTGAAGGTGGAAAATATACCCCAAAGTAACACCATATAAATAATTCATGAACCATATATAATTGATGCTGGATTTAACAGAAGTAGAGCCATAAGTGGTTGTCTATTAACTATTTATGATCTTGCCCAGGCGGCTGACAAGCCGGGCTTGGTGAGGAGATCACACCCTTGCTCCCATGTTTTATTTAAACATTATTAAAAGTACACATTCTGCAGCGAGGCTTTCAATTCCACTCAGAATTAGATTCTGCTGTGAAGTTGCCTCTGGGTCTCTGAAAGGTTAGGACTGAGTTTCGCTGGAATGGTTACTGTCTTTTTCCTCAGTGTGTAGGAGTTGGGTTCCCGCCTCCTTCCATTTCTGATTTTCTCCCTTCCTAATATGCTCCCCCCTGTAGTAACCTTGTAACCTTGGGCACAACGATTCACCTCTCTGAGCCTCAGTTTAATCATCTGTAAAGTGGGGAATATCATAGGTGTGATCTTAAGGGTTACTGTGAGAATTAGACCAGACCAGTGGTTCTTAGTGGAGAGTGATTTTATTCCCTAGGGGACATTTGGTAAGGTCTGGAGACATTTTTGACTGTGATGACTGGGGCAGGAGTGCTATTTGCATGACAGCTCCCCACTGCAGAGGATCATCTGATCCAAAATGCCAATTTTGTGGTTCAGAAACAACCTGGATTACAGAATCAAAAACTGTATTCACATTTATGATTAGTTTTTTAAAACATTTAAATGAGTAAACTTGAGTAAGAGCATGAGCTTTGAGTAGGTTAGGCATAGGTTCAAAGTCTGACTCTGCTACTTGGAGAAACTGCTTCACCTTTTTGGATTATTTATTGGTAAAACAGATAATTAGCTCAAAGGGTGAGGTTAAAATGAGAGAACTGATGCCAAGTTTTGAACCCAGTGCCTAGCATTCAGTAAGTAGTAAACAAATACTTGTTAACATCACCACCACCAACCACCATGGGAATTGTATAGGCTATGCAAATGGAGTTAGCACTGTGATGATAAAGTTTGAGTGGACAGAGAGAGTCAGTCAAAGGGGGAGAAAGAGAAGGAAGGCTAAAGAAAAGGAAGTAATATCTATTATGTGACTACTGTGTGCTATCATTGGGCATGTCTACATATAATGTCTCATTTAATCCTCACAGCCATCCCATAAGACAGCATGTATTAAGCCCCTCTGTTCTACAGGTGGGAAAACTCGGGTACTGCAACCAACATAAACTCAGCTGTCTGAGGTCTCAGACTCTAAGTCTGGTGCTCTTCCAACCATCTATCATGGGTAGAATAGTACCCTTCCTCCAAAGCCATATCCACTTGCAATATCAGAATGTAACCTCTTTTCGGAAATAGGGTCTTTGTGGAAGTAATTAGTAAGATGAGGTCATCCTAGATTAGGGTGAGCCCTAAATCGTATGACTGATATCCCTGTAAGAGCAGAGAGGAAAGCCTTGTTAAAACAGAGGGAGACTAAAGCAATGTAGCCACAAAACAAGGAGTGCCTGGGGCCACCAGAGATTGAGAGAGGAAGGGGGGATTCTTCCCTAGAGCCTTCAGGGGGAATATGGTCTTTCTGACACCTTGATTTCAGATTTTCACCCTCCAGAACTGGGAAGCAATACATTTGTCTTGTTTTAATACGTTCAGTTTTGGGCAATTTGTTATGGCAGCCTTAGGGGACTCTTTCCATTATGAGTAGAATGAGTTCTTTAGGGGAGAGGATGAGAGAGAAACAACATGCCCAAGCCTAGACAAATTAAAGCTGAATATGAGCAAGGGAGGCAGATGGGAGCAAGCCGGAAGTGGGGTGGCATAAAGGACTTTTGTAGTTGGCATGTGAGGAGAGAACTGCCGTGAGAGAGAATGAGGAGATTTAAGGAAGGAGGGAATGAGACTCTGTTTTAATCTCTTTATCTTGTTTAACTCTGACTTCTAGAGACACAGACATTGCCTGACACAGCAGGCATTCACTAGACATGTGCTGAATGGAAGTTTGAGGAGGTAACAGTGACCATGAGGGCACAACAGCTCCCACAAAGTTGCCATTCTATATTGCTTTTCTCACTTAAGAAACTCAAATGGGAGCAGCCATTGTGGTGAAGGTGGTAGATGCTGCTGCACATGCTGAAGTCACATGGGAGTGGATCCCAGTTTACCTGAATTTGCTGGGCATTCCTACACACGTTTGCGGGGCATTCCTACCTGTGATACTGGTAGGCTAGGAGGCTGAGAGGAAGATTATGGCATGGAAAGACCATGTCTAGTGTGTGTGTGTACGTGTATGCTTGTGTTTGTGTTTGTATGTCTCATGAAAGAAAGGCAGAAAGAAATTTTTTTTGGAGAGGCTTTTGCTATAGGGCACATGTGCACTCACCAGAAAGACAGAGACAGACAGAGAGACAGAAAGTGAGAAAACACCCTCCCAGGGGGGATGGCCATGCCACAATCCCTCCTCCTCCATTCTCCTCTTGGGATCTTGGGCACACATGCACATGCGCCTGGCATGAGTTTAAGTCCCTGGTTCCGGGACTCGAACAGTGGTTGACTATATGGGAGTTCAGCGACATAGACATTATGCTAACTGCTGGTCCCAAGAAACTTATCTTTTAAAAGAATGATGCATGGGCCAACAGATGACATGGTGGATAGAGCACTGGATTCCCACATGGCCCACCAAGGTTTGAGTCCCAGACCCAGCAGCTTGAAAATCATACTGGAAACATGTGTGTGCATGCCCACAATCCTAAGAGGAGACTGGAGGAGGAGGATTTGTGGTGTCCCCATTCCACTTGGAGGTGATTTCTCATTTTCTCTTTCTGTCTTTCTCTGTCTCTCTCTCTGGTGAGTGCATACACCCTATGGCAAATACCTAAATAAAAAACACTTAAATAAAATGATCCATTCTTCATACAATTTTCTCCAGGTCTCCTGGTTCTATTAAACCATTTCCTCCTTTGCCCATAGAACCCATCCTGTAGCAGTTATTCAGGGAATTGTACATCTCTTCTTCTCTATCTTAAGTAATTCAAGGGCATGGACCCTGGTCTGTCTGTTCTCCACAATATCAGGCACAGGGTAAGGAACATAGTAAGATGCATACAAAAGTTTGTTGACCTTCAAGTTCTCATTTTAAAACTAAACTTTTCTGTTTTGAGGTAGATTTTCAAAATGGTGGGGAAACTATTCAGCAAACAATTACTGAGCATCTATTCTATACCTCACCCTGACTAAAGACTGGAGACCCAAGGTCAGACAAAACCCAAACCCTCTCTCAGGAGCTCCGTCTAGGAAGACAAGAACAGAAGCAATGACTGGGTAATGCATGCGTTAATGGTGTGAGCATAGAAAGATATGAGCATGAGAAGAAGGTGCTTAATCTGATACCTGTTTGAAAGATGAGTAGACAGGCATGGATGAATAAAAGCAGAGGTGATGATCTTTAAGCTTTGGGAGCAAGAAGTTGACAGGTCATTGCAATTGCTAGCTTTGATCATTGCACTAAGAGTGGATGGAAGGAAGCCCTTCCAACTTTTCCAGGACCTGTGAAATTTGCAAGAAGGTCACCTGGCTCAGGGGAAAGCTGAAACTAGAGAGTGAGGTCAAGGTGATGAGAACTCAGCAGGTGTAACTTCTGAAACAGGTGCATCTGGTCAAAAACAGGCAGAGGGCAAGCTCTGCTGCCACCATCAACACCCTTTCCTAGACCTGCCACCCTCGGATACCTATCTTAGAGCTGGGGTAGTTTTCCCTGGGCTCTGTAACTACTGAAAAACAACAGAGTATAAATCCAAAGACAAGCTGTCCAATCACCCCACTGACAAAGGAACTGGAATGATTTAGAGCCAGAATATTCTTTTCTCTATAATGGCTCCTGGAGTCACCAGGAATAGTACATTTACTAAAATTAATGGCAAAACCTCATTTTTCTTTTTTCCGGGAAGAGAAGTTCCATCGGCGGGGTAATTGATCCTGATCTGGATGTGCCGGTGAGCCAGCTGGGGGCATAAATCATTCAAATGCAACAACTCTCAGCCCTTTAAACCAACACCAACAGTGACAAATGGTACAGGCTGGGGACAGGCGGAAAGGAATGCGGACAGGAGATCCATCAACATCCTTCTCCCTTCTCACCAGGGTCCAGAGTGCCAGATCCCTTTTTGATCTCCCACAGAGCAGTCATTTTTCAGCAGGGTTGGGTTGAAAGGGCAGTAGGGTGTCACAGCGGTAGCTCTAGCACTGGATAGACAGGCATGCCAATCCCATCTATGCCCCCAACCCTGAAGCCCTGGACAACCTGAGTCCCCAGGCCTACGTAGTCTCCATCTGCTAGGGTTGATGCTACTTGTTAAAGAAGACATCTACAAAGGGCCTGAGCATAGGACAACTCAATCAACACTGTTGAGGAAATGATTGCATAAATAAATGTTTGGAGTCAAGAAATTCATTCTATCCATCCCAGGGCTATTTGAATATAAAGGAAGGTGAATAGGGCAATGCTTTACCCTAAGAAATGAATTTGTGATGGTGACAGTAGACTTGGGAGAAAGATTTAGCTTTCTAAGAATCTCTCAAATTACAGTGCATGAGAGAGAAACAACATGCCCAAGCCTAGACAAATTAAAGCTGAATATGAGCAAGGGAGGCAGATGGGAGCAAGCCGGAAGTGCTTGCTCTCAAATTACAGTGCATGGCCCTTGTTCAGAACCTGTGAAAGCTCTGAACTCTCATTATGGAGGAAACTCCATATTTGAGTGAAATACACTAGAAATACCCATTTTTCTACACAGTTATGTTTCTCACATGTGAGCTCCTACAGGGAAGGGTGTTTCCTATTTCCCATGAGTCTTGATCCCTAATAAAAACTATGGATACATATTGTATGAATGAGAGAAACAGAACTTGACTTCTTGCAGGGTTTGGTGACGTTTAGAGAGAATGTAAAGGACATACAAAAAAACCTCCCCTTGTCTTACAAGAACAGGATGGTGGTATGAACATGGAGAGGTGTGGGACCAGCAGTTAGTGTAATGGCTATGTTGCTGGACTCCCATATAGTCAACTGCAGTTCGAGTCCTAGACACAGTGACTTAAACTCACGCCAGGCATGTGTGCGTGTGTGCCCAAGATCCCGAGAGGAGAATGGAGGGGAAGTGATTGTGGTGTGGCCATCCCCCCTGGGGGGTGATTTCTCGCTTTCTGTCTCTCTGTCTCTCTCTGTCTTTCTGGCAAGCACATGCACACTATAGCAAAACAACCAAACAAACAAACAAACAAACAGAAAAACAACCATGAAACATGGAGAGGTGTGATGCCCTGACCTGAGAATGCTGGGAAAGTCCTGGTTTCTCAGCAATAAGACTTATCTTCCAATGATAGTGCGCTTTTAATTGCTTTACTGAGCCCTGTTTTGTCCACATTGTGAGCTTCTTTCTACACAGTAGGGACCTATGACTTCTTGGCCTTTCTCACCAATGTGTGTCTCTGTACCGTGGCCAAAGCGGGTGCTGTGTCGATAGTTGTTGAGTGAGTTCATGAGTGACACTAGAAAGTATGACTTCCTCTCTTCTCCTAGAGGAAAATTTTCAGGACTAAAAGGCAAAGAACATTCTTGAAGGCAAGTACTGGGTCATCAAGACAGTCATGACATATTTTTGTGCAAAAATGCATCATGATTTGTCTGATGACCTAATAGGTTGGTGAGTTTGGAACACCCACTCTTAGGATGAGGTTGCTAACCTGAATTGTTCTCCCTTGAGTTTTTTTTTCTAAGAATTATTTATTTCATTTTATTATTTATCCATTTATTTTCATTTGATCAGAGACAGAAGGACAGAGAGAGAGAGGGAAAGTGAGAAAGCAAGCCACCTGTTCCGGGACTTGAACTGTGGTCAGCTATGTGAGAGCGTCCAGCACCTTAGCCACCATACCACCTGCTGGTCCCTGACACCACCCCCCCCTTGAGTCTTGCTTGACCACAGAATCACTAAAGAAACAAGACGGTATAGTAGATGACTTTAGGGCACTGGTATACAGGAACATACTCCCTCTTCCTGTAGTGGTTTGAAGGGTGACTTACTGAACAATTTGACCATCTGGGACCTTTGAATGTAACTTTATTTGGAAAAAGTGTCTTTGTAGATATAACTGAGGCAAGGATCTCAAGATGAGATCAACCTAGATCTAGGTGGGTCTTAAGTTCAATATAGTTGACCTTAATAAAAGTAAGCAAATAGAGACCAGCAGTTGGCATAACAGCTATGTCACTGGACTCCCATGTAGTCGACTGTGGTTCGAGTCCTGGACCTGGTGGCTTAAACTCACACCAGGCGCATGTATATGCATGCCCAAGATCACAAGAGGAGAATGGAGGAGAAGGGATTGCGGCATGGCCATCCCCTCTGGGGGTGATTTCTCACTTTCTGTCTCTGTCTCTCTCTGTCTTTCTGGTGAGCGCACATGCCCTATAGCAGAAAAATACTCTCCAAAAAACTTTTTAAAAAGTAAGCAAATAAATAAATTAAGGTAACCACTTAATCACAAAAGTTCTCTCCCAGTATCCAAGTTCCTGATTATTGTCCGGAGGGACTATATTTGTAAGTATTTTTATGTTCATATTGGATTGAGCCTTTGTATTATGAAAGTTCAGATGACATTTCGTTTTCCTCACGAGATTTCTTTTTTATGTGATGCCAAAGATGTTAAAAGTGCTCTTAAAATGCTGTCTTCAGAGAAGTTTATTTGAGAAAATATAGTAAAAGGACAAAGACTGGGAAAAAAAAAAAAGGAGAGTGACATCTGAGACACCTATACACAAAAACAAAGACCATGTGTGCAGAGGCAGAGATTGAAGTCATGTCGCCACAAGCGAAGGAACGCCCGGACCCATCTGAAACCGGACGAGGCAAGGAGTGGGTTCTCCACTGGGGCCTTTGGAGAGAACGTGATCCCTTCCAACACTTGGATTTCTGACTCGGGCCTCTGCAGCAGTGCAGGAATATATCTCTGTTGTTTCATGACACTGAGCTTGTGCTGGTTTGTTATGGCTCCCATGGAAAATGGATGCACCTCCCACCCACAAACATCAAAACAAGGAGGAAAGTTGAGCCTCTGGTTCACAGCATACTGGACGGCAGTGTTGAAAGCCACATAGCTGACCATGGGTTTGGATCGCGGCTCAGCCTGAAACACAGCAGGTCTGTACAGAGGTACCCAAGACCCCAAGGATCTGGAGGACTGGAGAGAGGAGATCACAGTGTCATGAGGCCCTACTGAGGGTGCTTTCTTTCGCTCTCCCTCGCTCTCATGTGTGTGCATGTGCACATACATTCTCCATTGTGAAAGAAAAAGGAAAACAAATAAATATGCAGAGGGTGGGGCCCAGCAGATGGCGTAGTGGTTATGGTGCTGGACTCCCATATGCTCAACCATGGTTCGAGTCCCAGACCTGGCAGCTTGAAAATCATGCCAGGCATGTGTGTGTGCATGCCCAATCTCTGGAAGAGAATGGAAGAGAAGGGATTGCGGCATGGCCATCCCCCCTGGGGGCAGATTTCTCATTTTCCCTCTCACCATCTTTTTTGGTTTCTCTCTGGTGGATGTATGCACCTTATGGCAAAAACCTTAAAATAAATGGAGAGGGCACAGGTGTTCACCAGAGAGACAGAAAGGGAAAGGGAAAGTGAGAAAGCACCCCACATGGGCATAGTCACCCCACAATCCCTGCTCCATCTCTCTCTCCTTTTTGGGTTTTGGGCATGCGCGTTCACACACACACACACACACACACACACAAGTTGCTGGTTCTGGGACTTGAACTGAACAGTCAGCCATGTGGGATCCAGCTACATTAACCATCAGATCATAAGCTGGCCTGATTTTGTGTTGTTTCTATTTTGATTCATATTTGGGGCTGCACTATAACTACTTTTGAGTATTTTAGGTTTTTTTTTTTTTCTTCCAGGAGAGAGAGAAAGAGTGGGAGGGGGAGGGGGAGCCAGATAAATATTTCTGACAGTATCACCATGCTGTGAGCCCTGCCCCAGCCCCTGGATAGTGAGGGCCACAGCACACAGCACACAGCACTGGGTCTGGCTTGCTCAAGTAGAGCCAGAAACTGAACTTGGGCTTCCCATATGGCCTCAGCCACTGCACCGCAACACCCACAAATACACCCCCATAGCTGGGCCTCTGAGGCTTCTAGAGATCTTGCTCTGGCCCTGGGAATGGGGTCAGGGAGAGGAGTGTAAGAAAATGGGGAGAAACCAGGGATAAAGCGAGAAAAGCCAGGCAAAAAGAGAGCAAGGGAGAGAGGAAGAAAACCGCTATTTGATTTGGCCAGAATGACTGAGCGTCTGGTCAGTTAAAGAAGACATCAAAAGAAAAGGCTGAATGTGTTCTCTCCTCCCAGCCAGAGCCTGCAGGAGGGGCGCTGGGCTGCATAAGAAGCAGGGCTGGTTAATGAGGGAGTTGTCCTGTCAGCTGGAGGAAAGAGGCTTTCTCTCTCCCAGGGCTGTGGGGGTGGAGGGACTGCCAGTCAGGGGGCCTGACCTGTGTCTGGGAACCTCTGTCTCTGTGCAGTGCCACCCCTCCCCTGCACAGAGGAGCCAGGCTTGTCAAGGGCAAAGCTGATGGGGACGACGCTGGCTGTGGGAGACAGTGACCTGAGAAATGCACTGGCTGCAGGAGGGCAAGTTAGCAAGACCTGTCACAAAACCAGAGTGGACAGAGCTCTATAATTTAGAGCATCCTGGGCCAAGCGTTGACATGTTGTGTGTTGTCCCAGGAAGGCTCTACGATGACAAAGGGGGTGCCAGATGGGGCATGGAGTTAGAAATTTGGAGCTTTAGGAGATCTGACTTCCCTCACAGGAAAGGCCACATGGGTGCTCTCAGGAGCTCTGCAATTCCTAAGGGAAGTTCATCTTAGAACAATACACTGAATGATGGCGAAACCTTTCCATTAGGTGGGAAACAGCTTTTAAAATGCTCCTTGGCCAGTTTGGCAGTAACGCAATGCTCCACAATGCTGAAATCATATGGGACGGTCCCGGGTTCACGTCCCAAGCTCTCCCTGTCCACACCAGGTGCATGTGTGCCTGTGATTCTGGCCGGTTGAGGCTGGGTGTGGATTGCAGCAGGAGGACATTGTTGAGGGTTTCTCTTTCTCTCTCTCTTTTCCCTCTTCTGGAAAAACTAAACTTTAGAATGTTCTTTAGACCATACCAAGGCCAGAGTATGGCTTAGTGGCTAGATGCAAAGACTAGAGAGTTGGGGTTAAGCCTGGGTTCAAATCCTCACTCACGTGTGACCTTGGGCCAGTGCATGTACCACGCTGAGCCTTGATTTGGTGAATTCATGTTTCCATGCCTTTTTTTCCCCATCCTCAAAATGGAAATAACAATAGCCCCTCACAGAAGAATTTAATGGAAATAATAATAGCCCCTGATAGAAGAATTTAAACCAGAACTGCTTCACTCAGAGTCTGACACTTTGTAAATGCCTAGCATATGGTAGTATCATTACCCCTTTTACCTTTTACCTTGGTTGGCGCAGCCCAGAAACAGCTCTCCATTAACTAACTAGATGTGACTTCAGACTAGTTACCTCACCCCTTCGGAGGCTTGGTTTCCTCATCCATACAATGGGGATAATAGCTCTAACTTTTCAGGGTGTTGTGAGGATCATGCGATATTATTGTTGTTAAGACCCAGTGAAAGATAGATATTAATGAATACGGGCTTCCCCCTCTTTGTGGGAAGCCACTCTGCCATTGGAGTGGAAGGAACAGTAAGTCTGGGGTCTGAAATGTCAATGTGCTGACCCACCATCCGGAAGTAGCAAATGCCATTGGTCCACTTTGGGCCCTTCCTCCAAAGCTTGCAGCCAAAGGCAGTGTCCTCGCTCAGCCCTTCCCTTCTGGTTTCTCCCCACTTACTGTCCATCACAAAGGCTCAATAGTCAAACCCACAAGAGTCTTCCATGGAAAGGAGGACGCTTCCTCATCCCAAATGCTCAGTCACATGGAGACAGGACTCACCAGCTCCATGCACCGCCGGCTGGCCTCCGCCTCCCTCTGCACCAGCTCCTCCATGTCAGCCTTCAGCTCCTCCAGGCGCCGCTGGTAATATTGGCTGTTCTCCCGCTGCTGGGACTCAGACGTCGCTGCCCGGGATAGCTCCTCACCCATCTTGATCAAGCTGTCTCGAAGCCGGATCACTAAGACCTGGGAGAGTCAGGGAGCACACACCCACCTTGGAGTTAGATCCCAGAAGCATGAAACAGGGCCCTCCTTTGCTGAGTCTCTATATTTTCATAAAGTACTCAAGATAAGCCCCAGCTAGGTGCTACTTTATAGGATGCCTAAAGTTAGACTTGTGTTCATAGAAATGTATATATCAGCTGTTTTTGCTATGAAAATATTTAGATTAATTCAAATATTTAATATTAATTAATTCTAATATTTAAATCTAAATATTTAGATCTTTAGTAACTCAATAAAATGTGGGGAAAACAGTCTAGAAAGTAAACACAGATACCAGAGACAGTGGGGGAGGAGAGTGGGAAATGGCAGAGGGTAAGAGATAGGGAATCAAGGATGGGGGAAAAAAAGCAAAGTATACAGGAAACAAGAAATGGAAAATTATTTGTTGACAATAACATGTATGTTGATGTGCTTGATTGAGACAATATACAGTGTACTCTGGATGGAAAATCTCATTTTGTATGCTGTAATGATGTACAGTGAGTGAACGTAAATAAAAAAATTAAAAATTAAAGAAAAAAGAATCCTGATTTCTGTTTCAGAAATAAACAGTTTACTTTTAAAAAGTGGGAAATGATAACTACTATTCTGAGAGGCAGGTGGCATTCCGATGAAAATCTTGACTCCTAAGATGCTCTGGGTTCAAGTCCCACCTCTACCTTTCTTGGCTTGTGTGACCTTGGGCAGGTTCTTAAGCCTTTCTGAGAGACAGAGATGATGACCATATTTGTGTTCCAGAGATGCTGCCAGGATCTAATGCATTGTTATGTGGAAGGTCTGGTCTAGTGCCCGGCACACAGGATGTGCTGGATAAGGGTTGAAAATCATGAATATTTATCACAGCCTCCAATCATTTCAAGGTTTGGAGCGAGAACAATTGCAGTGAAGAGGAAACTATTCTGGGGGGTCAAAACTTCTTCCTTAACATGGGTTTTGGTTTCCTGATGATTAAAATGAGAGTGTTTGATCAGATCATTTTTCATGAGCCTCAGACCTAATACTGTATGGTCTATTTCCTTTCCTGGGGTGTGTGATTCGGGGGAGGATCCAAGAGCACATGATGAAACAATAGACAGAAAAGTGCTTTGGGTATCACCAGTGCTACAGAAAGCAAACCCAAGGGCTGTTCTGCAGAATTCATTAGTTGGCCAACAAGCCTGGAACCAATCAATCCCAATAGGCAAATACTCAAGTGTTGACAGAAGACAGAGCCCACATGAATATTTCAGACACTTACTAAGGATTCTCAGCCCCCCTTTTTTTTTGCAGCCACAGACTGGAAAGGTGGGGATAGACTTCAGATTAGGCTGAATAACAGCCTAAAAGAAAAGCTTTACTATTCAGCTCCTCTTGGTCTTTCCAATAAAGTTTGACAATAGCATCAAAGAGCTGTGGGAGGGCTAGTGGGTGGTATGGTGGTTGAGGCACTGGACTCCCGCATGGCCAACCACGGTTTAAGTTTCAGACCCAGTGGCTTAAAAAATCACACTCGGCACATGTATGCACATGCCCAAAACCCCCAGAAGAGAATTGAGGAGAAGGGATTGTAGCATGGCCAACCCCCTGGGGGATGATTTCTCACTTTGTCTCTCTCTGTCTCTCTCTCCCCCTTTGGTGAACATACATGGAAAAAAAAAAACCTAAAATAAAAGAGCTATAGGAGGGGCATAAGGAGGAAGAGAAATTCCCAAAAATGCATCCTCCAGATACCCCAAGGACCTGGGATCTTCTATATCCTAATAATGGTGGCAGAAGGGAAAAGTTAATTTAGAGACAGAATCTTTCTACTATATATATTTTTTTCCTTCTCTATTACTTGACTATACTAGGCTCAAGTTAAAAAAATATGATACAATCCAATATTACATATATAATCGTTTTAAATATAGTAGATCAAAGTTTCATGGTGATCCACAGAGACAGTCATACCTCAAGGGATCCCTTGAGCAATTCTGAGAACTACTGAGGGTCAAGGCAAAGACTTTCTCTGTGTTCATCATCCATGGCAGCCTTAGGGGGATTGGGAGGAAATATTTCAGAGTGAGGAATGTAGCATCCTTCATAAGAGACACTGCCAAACTGTGGAGAAGCCGGATGGCTGCAGGGAGTAGGAATCTGAGGCCAGGATGAGAGAAAGGTGAGCAGTTAATCTATTATCCCTGACGCTACCTGGCTTTATCTTGAGCAAGTCACTTGACCTTCTTACTCGAATAAGGCCTATCCTATCTGCTCCACAGAGGTGCTCCAAATATCAAGTGGAATGACTGATATGAAGGGAATTTGATAATGGAGAAGTCCTCTGTAAATGTCCCCATGTCACTGACCTACAGAACTTCCAGCGCAAGGGCAATGTGAATGGAATCATCAACCCCCCACTCTAGCCCATCTAAGTCTTACCTATCATTCAAGGTCTAGCATTAATGCCACCTCCTCTAGGAAGTCTCCTTGATTCTCTGGCCTGTCCCCCAAACCTTACAGCCCTCTCTCCATATTAGGTATATATCTTGCCCACATCTCTTACAAAGCTCTCCTTTGGCATCAGCATCTGTGTTATACTTCTATCCTCCATACACCTTAAACAGAGCCTAGCACACACTAGGTTCAAAATAAATTTTTGTTCCATAGGAGTGTTAGATGCATAGGTAAATGGAGATGGGAAGAATTATGCTAATGGATAGAAGACTGGGAAGACATACACATTAAGGTATGAAGAAAAAAAGGATAGAGAAAGGAAAAAGAAGAATAGATGCACGTGGGGACGCAGGGATAGACCAATGACGGTAGGTGCAGACGGACAGAGATAGATTGTGATGGATAGGTAACCAGATCGCTGGTTTGTGGGAGAGTGTGATGGAAGAATGGGAGAAAGAGTAGAGGAAGGGAGAAAAGAAAGGAGAGGAGGAAGGAGCTTGGATAGGAGATGAATGAGTGGTGTATATCCACATAAAGGCATAGAGTAGACAGATGGATGTTGGGAAGATGGGTGGTATTGAAACCAAAGCTCTCATTTCTCCAGGCCTGAGCAGTGTCTGCATGTCTCATGGGTACCTCGAATCTCTTAATCTGCACTTTCTGGAACTCCGTCTTGTTCTCCAGGTCACAGATGATCGCCTCCTGCCTGCTGACGATGGTTCGATCCACGGTGGACTGCTCCAGGTACTCAATGCGCATCTGAGCCACCTGCAGCTGGGGACACACCGAGAGGTCTGTTGGCCACCTGTTGGCGCTGAGCCAAGGACAGAGACACATGCAGAACCCAGCCTGGGGCCCCTTCACACAACCCCCTTATCTGCTCAGGTGCCATGTGTTCAATTTTGCACAAGCAAGAACTGCCAGGTCCTAAACTGGGGACCCTTGTTGGTCCCTTATACCAGACCTTACTCCTGGGTCTCAGGTACTAGGAAGTGATGTTTCTGTGCATTTAGAATTCAAAACAGGATTTTAAATCAATGCTTCTCTCACCTTCTTCCCCACCTTGACAAAAAGGCAAAGCTAGTCTGTGAGCCACAAGCTACAGTATGAAAGGCACAGGCTAGGGGGCGTATTGGAAGCCAGGCACAGAGCCTGGCTCTACCCCTTTCCAACTGGATGAGCCTGAGTGAGTTAGCTTCCTTTCTGGAACCTCAGCCTCATCATTTGCATTGTAAGGAGTGATAGGCATTAGGTCCTGGAACACAGTAAGTGCCCAGCAAATAGCTGCCACTGCTATTGTTTTTGTTTGTGTGTGCATGCATGTGCACATGCATGTTGTTCCTCAGCACCCAAGGACATTGGCTTGACACCCAGGCATTCTGACAGTCATTCTAAGCAGGCACATTCACTGTTCCTGAAAGAGCTTTGAGAATTTCTTGGATCATAGCAACCTGCTAAGTAATCACGGAAAGCCAGAGATGATGTTTGGAGGGATCACGACTTCAAAAGATTTCACAGAGACCCTGATCTTGTCTTGAACAGACCATCCATCTCCTCTTCCTTGAAGACATTTCACAGAGGGAGACAATCCTGTGCCAAATAGCATATAGGTCTCATTGCATGGGGAATGCCTGGGTTATGAACAGGTGCAAGCAAGTGTGTGTACGTGTGTGCATGCGTGTGAGTATCTGTCTACTGGGATTGTTCCCAATCCTTATGGTACATAACTGGAGTTGCCTGTTGAATGAAAGATTGAATAAATGAATGAATGCTAGTTTCCAGGTGCTGCAATGTAAGAGTTTAGGGGAAGCCCTTCCCTGCCTCCCTGTGATGGGATGACTCTGAGTACATACTTGTTCTTGAAGCTTGTGCTTCTCCTTCTTGACTTCCTCCAACTGCAGCTGCAGTTCTTGGATCTGCCCAATGTCAGCAGCAGACTGAGGAGACAAGAAATTCACCCTGAAACCATAAGCTCTGCTGGGAAACCACCCCTGAAAATTCCTTCCTCCCTCACTCACAGATGTCTATGTCTTGGAGGTTCTGACAGTAGCTCTTTCCCAAAAGTTTCTTCTCACATCCTCCCCAACATCCTGCATCTCAGCGTTTGCTGAGTCACTCTAATTATATAAGCCCAAGGCTTTGGTCAACTGTCCAGCACTTTATTGCACACCCTTGAGAGTCCAGACAGAAATGGGCACTAGGACCAGATTCCAAGGGAAGAAAAACTATTCTCAGTGTCAGCTAACTGGGATTCTAGACCTGTACGCTGGCCTTGGCATGCCACAGAACCTCCCTGTGGTCATCAATCACTCTGTTAGTAAAATGGGCTGATAGTCTGTCCTACAGAGAGTTTGTTCAGAGGTGAAACAAGGTAGTGGAGAGCAGAGGTCCTTAAAAACAAACAAACAAACAAACAAACAAAAAAGTAGAATCAACTATTGAGCTTGATTATTTCTGAAAATAAGGATTCCAGAGGGTAGGAGGGCTCCTCACTCTGTTTTCCACATGCATTTATTATTCAACTCATTTATAATGGACATTTGTATGTACTGCATCTGTAATTAAATAACCCTTCACTTCGGACAAAAATAAATGTGATCACAAACACAGAAGATGGCACAGGCTGTTTTTTGTGGTGGTTTTTATACAGTTGATGATATAATTGATTATTTTTGTTATTATTATCCCTTGCTTAGCAGAGATCCCCTCAAATCAACTCTGTATAGAATGCATTTGGAGCCTGGCAGGCATTCCACCCTGGATCTCCTCTGTGGTAGGGGTGGATAGGGAAATGTGAAGAACACCCTCACACTTCCTGGTGGGAGCTGTTCTCCCCTGTCCTACAGATCAGAAGTCTACTGGGGATTCTTCATCCTCTGGCTCCACCCCAAAGCCTCTCTTTCACCTGTTTTCACAACATCTGCACACCCATCCACCCATCTGTCCATGTGTCTATCCATCTACTTACTCATCTACCTATCTATATCCACCCACCTATTTATTTATCTATCATGTATTTACTGAGCGTTGCTGTTAGGTCTTCTACTGCATGAGAAGGTACATCCCGATTGTCTTCTGGGTCCATCCACCTGCTCCTCCTCATCTTCCCTCCACCAGCCTGGTATAAAGCCACTGTTGCCCTTCCCCTGGACCACGACAGCTTTCATTTACTCAGCAGCTATTCACCGAGCACTTACTCTATGCCAGATAGTTTCTCTGCTCTGGATATGATGTTGGACAAGGCAGAGGACAGCCCTGACATTGTGGGGCTGACAGTCTGGTCAACGTGTGGGCTAGTCCTCTACTCCTGCTCTTGGCCCTTTAGGTCCCCGTCACCCACACACACACACACAAAAAAAATCTCAAATGCATCACAGACTCTGAGACCCTGATTGGATCCTTCTCTCTCAGCATCACAAAGCTCATCTTGTGCCATGCACTTCTCGCTGAGCCTCTCAAACACACCACCCAAGGCCCTTTGTGTGTGCTGTTCCCTGACTGGAACAATCTCTCAACCCCCACTGTACCATTCACTCTAAGTAACTCCTGCTCCTCCTTCATATTTCCCTCGAAGGGCCACCTCCTAAGGCTTCCCTACCCCCAACCTTGGTCAAGATTCACAGAATGTCTTTATTTCCTTTCTGGACTCCTCACTCAGTTTTCACATCTCCCCTCTGTGCTAGGTGACTGCGTGATAAGTCTACCCAGATCGCTAAACTGTGAGGCTCATGGGGGCAGGAATGGGATGTGTTTTTGCATTTCTCACCAGGTCTAACACATAGCAATGCTCAGTAAATAAGAGACAGATAAACAGACAGGTGGGTGGATATAGATGGATTGATAATAAGGGGATGGCTGGATGATGGGTGGAAGGGTGGATCGGTGGACTGCTGAGCAGTTGGATGGGTGGGTAGATGGATGGATAAAAGGGTGGAAAGATGAATAGGTAGATTGATAAATGGATGGTTGAGTATATGGATGAACATTTGGAGGGATAGATGGATGGATATGTGGGTGGGTGAATAGGTAGGTAGACATATGAATAAATCATAATCTTTCTTGATAGAGATGTCCTCCAGAGATCCCCACACCATCTGAAGGTGACATTCTCTTCACTTAGGACCACAAGAAATTTACAACCACTATTTATCTCTATGGCATTTATTCCTCTAGGTTCCTAAGACCAGGGAGTGGTCCAACTGCATCACCTTCTCAATATTCCCCATTCACCAGGTTCTAAGTCCCTGAGCTTCTTCCACAGAGGCTCATTCAGTACCTGAGCAATGAGATCCTTGTGCTTCTGCATCAGATCATTCAGGTCATCCTGGTCCTCATCGATGCGCTTCAGGAGGTCCGCCCTCTCAAACTGCAGCCGGTACAGCTGCTCATCCACCTGGTAGGAGGCAGAGGAATGACTGGAATGAAGTGAGAAGGTGGAGAGTGTGTAGCAGGTACCTGATAAGAACAGAGAGGCCTTGCCCATGGGTATGTGAGGTGAGACACTATCT
>NW_006159701.1:1115148-1172533 GCF_000334495.1 Tupaia belangeri chinensis | reverse complement strand
GCCCATGGGTATGTGAGGTGAGACACTATCTATAAGTCAGTGTGGCCATGGATGCCAGTGTATGCTGTGAGTATGTAACTGGGAATGTGTACTGGCAAGTGGGAAGTAAGTCAGCGTGGCCATGGGTGCCAGTGTATGCTGTGAGTGTGTAACTGGGAATGTGTACTGGCAAGTGGGAAATCTGCATGTTCATTTAGGACAGCTGTGTGTGTGTAAAGGGTATACATGTGAATGTAACATGTGTGTATAATGGATTTACATCTGTGCAACTTACCTGAGAATCAATCTATTCATGTTTTATTCATTTTTAAAATTGTTTTTAATTGCCAGAGGACAAGCATACTCACCAGAGAGACAGAGAGAGGGAGAGTGGGAAAGCACTCCCCCCAATGGGGCATAGTCATGCTGCAATCCCTTCTTCTCCATTCTCCCATCCTGTTAGGATTTGGGGCATGCACACAGAGGGGCCAACCTGATGTAAGAACATTTGAACTATGCAGGGTACATACATGTGAGTGCAAACCCCTGTAGTCCCCTTGAGAACAGAGACTTTGTGCTGCTCAGATACTCCCCAGCACTGGGGATATAAGCACCTGGTCTGGCATATAGCAGGTGCTCAGTAAGTGTGTACTGGTCAGATGGATAAACTAGGCTGCGTTCAACCTATGAGGCCATTTATTTTGTGTGCCTCATTATGTTGTGTGTGAGTGTGTACATCCATCCATCATTGTGCTTGTGCACATGTGCATGCTTGCATGTGTGTGTCTGAATATTTGTGAACAAATTCCTCTTAATTTAGTGTAAACAAAATACAGGACAAAAGTGCCTATAGGGACCTTAAGACAAACTTTTGCCTATAAATTTCTAGCTCTACCTAAACGTTAGGATTTTATGTATCAAATACAAATTTAAGCCAACTCTGTACACCCAGACAGAGGACTTAGAAACCAACACCCAATATTCACCAACATAATAGATCCATACTTTATGGCCGTGTGTCACCATTCAGTGGTGAGCATATAGTAATTCTATAATAAATAGCTGGGCCCTCTCATACTAGTGGGCCTAAGTGGGCTCATGAGAGATACACCTTTTTTCCATTTATAAAAATACAATTGCAGTAGCCTAACAATAAAGCCCATGCCCTCTCTTAGGGTATGGAGCACACATTAGGACAAAAGATACTTGAGAACTGCTACAATGATTAACACAACTGTGTGCTCCCACTTAGAGTACTGAGCAAACAGTAGGCTCATATCAACCCACCCACACAGTTACTGAGCACACAGTAGGTCTACAACAGGTTGCCTTTGCAGAGGAAACTATAGAGTTGACCCTCATCTATGCCTTTACACCTTTATGGGGCTCAGTTGATAGTAGGATGCTTATACATTCATAATGTTGAGTGCTCAGTAGGTCTATATAAGTGCCCCTGTCTCTCATTTAACACAGAGCACCCAGTAGGCTTACAATGGATGTCTGTACCTCTTTAGTGGTACCCACAAAATCCAAAATAAGTGCCCTTAGTCCCTTTTATAGTGCTGAGCACACAGTAGGCCACACTAGCCCCCAGAGGCCTGGGTTGGCCCAGGTCCCCACAGCTGCAGGAGGGACAGGTACCAGACTCTTGCTCTTGGTCATGTTCTCCAGCTCACTGTGCATGCTCTCCAGGTCTGCCGTCAGTGCCTTCTGGGTCTTCAGGGCATCCTCACACTTGGCTTCACTCTGTTCCAACTGAACCATGCAGGAAGTTGAGAAGAAAAGAGAAGAGGCCTCGTGAGGCTAACTCTGCGAACATCCTCCAGCCCCGCCAGCCTCTCTCAGATGGCAGAATAATTTACAGATGACTCTCATGTCTTCATGACTATTCACCAACCCACAAATGGGGAGAAGTACACGTATTTGCATTCGAGGCATCCAGGTTCTAAGCCTACCCAAAGTTTAACAACCACAGCCCCATGAAACAGAGCCAGGCCACCCTTGATTCAGTACCAAGAGCTGTTCTCCAGTCCCCATTCAGTGGTGAGTACATGGTAGTACCATCATAAATGGCTAAATCTCCTTATAACAGGGATCTTAAATGGTGCCATTAGAGATGCCCTTGTCTCTCCTATAGGAATAGAAATGCAATAGCTCAACGTAAGGCCCAAGCCCCCTCTTATGGTGGTGAGCACATAGTGGGACTACAACAGATGCCTGAGAATCACTTACAATGGTGAGCAATAAACAGTCATTAAATACTTGCTAGCACCCATTCAGTGCTAGACAGGGCATGCAGGAAAGAGCTGATATCTGTCCTCCCAGGCAAGGACAACCTCTCTGAAGAGTACAGAGTAAGAGTAGGGGGGACAGGTCACTGAGACAGTAACAACACAGGATGGCAGTAAGGCAAGCTTCCTGGAGGAGGTGCCCTGAAGGTCAGTGAGAATCTTCCAAGTAGAAGTGTCTGTGAACCCTTGTTTATTGGGCCATCAGGAAAGGCATGGTGGGTTTTTGCATAGAAAACCACGCCATGATTTTCCCAATGACTTAATCTAATGTAGCAAAATAGGCTGCATGTGAGCACTTTCCTGGATTCACAGCTTTCAGTAGATTCTTGAAGGGTAAGAGCCATAACATAAATAAAGCTCTTTCTCACCCTTTTCTTTCTCATCCTTTCATTCCCCTGCAAACAGTAGACATCCCAGTCTAACAAAGCAGAACCATCAAGATAGGTAAAATTATGTATGTGTAAATGAGGGGCTCCACTGACCAATTACGAAAATTGAGGTCCAGCCTTGTAAAATAAATAGAGTTGCAGTGCTGGAAGCCATATAGCCAACCATGGGTTCAGATCTTCAGGTCACCCTGAAAACACACTGGGTGCATTGTGCATGCCCAGGGTTGTAACAAACTGAATGTCAGGGGTGTCTCTCTCTTTCTCTCTCTCCCTTTCTCTCTCTCTCTTTCTCTCTCTCATATGATCATGTCCTATTATGAATGAAATAAATAAACTTCAATAAAAAAATTTGGGCCAAAGCAGAGGCTGTTCAAAGATAATCAAGCGAAGAATGGAGGTCCTTTGTGGGTACAGCCCTCCTGGGAACATCTTCATTTCCTTCCAAACTAGTCAGAGAATGTCTTCCTCAGAGTGGAAAGAGGCCACTGTGAGAAGGTTTAAGAGGAAGAATGTATTATTCACAATTGCTAAGACATGAAATCAAACCAAATGTCCAAGAACAGATGAATGGATTGAAAGGTGTGGCACATATACACTATGGAATACTACTCAGCCATAAAACCAATGAGACCCTGGAATTTGATAGAAAGTGAATGAATTTGGAAGATTGAATACTAAGCAAAGCAATCCAGATTATGAAAGAGAGGCATTGTATGTCCCCACTTAACATATACCGAATGTCCACACTCTGGCAGAAATTGAAAGACTGGAAGGCATAAAAGCACAGATAGCAACCATCAACACCAGAGACAGTTTGGGAACAGGATGGGAAATGGGGGAAGAGGTGGGAAGGGAATCAAGGTGGTGGGGGAATAAATAAATAAATGAATTTATTTTTAAAAAGTGCCCTGGACAGAGGCAACATCAAGTACAAAGGCCCTGAGGCAGAGACAGGAATACACGTGGTGTCGAGAAACAGAAAGATTACCAGTTCTACCAGACAGCTGTACAGAGAGGGAGAGAAGGAGGTGAGGCTGAAGAGGTAGACGAGGATCACATTAGTGAGACAGAGGAGGGCTGCGAAGTTTAAATGCTATTTCAGCCTATAGAAAGGCCACTGATGGTGTCTAAGGAGGTGGGTGATTTCTCTCTGGTTGTCATGGGGAGGATGGACTTTGATGGGACAAGATCAGAAACAGAGTGAGTAGTGAGGACGCTGCTGTGGTCCTCTAGCTCAGAGGCAGTGAAGGTGCTCCAGCTAGGCTGCAAGGGGTAGAAGTGGGGAGGAAAATGGAAGGTCCTGCATGTGAGGCTTACAAAGGATGAATGGTATGGGCAGGCAGGAGCAGATGGGCTGTTATGGGAGATGATGTCAGATAAATAATGGGGGAGCAGGAGGCATCATGCAGGGCCCTGCTGCCAGCCCAGGGAGCTTGGCCTAGAGCAGGAGGCAGCAGGAGCCATCGAAAGTAACACGGCAGGGCAGAGCAGAATGTGAGGACAGCATCTCCCATCTGCCGAGTCCCTCCTTCGTCTGAGGCTTCATCAGAGCCACCAGGAAAGGAGCTCTATTTTCATCGCCACTGGTGCTCGGTGTAAGGTCCAGAAGTGCTCCTTCTTCCCTTCTCTCCTCAGACCAAGCAAAGACAGGAGTGACTCATCCCAGGCAGAGATGAGCACAGAGGGCGTCCAGCCCATGGGAGTAGCTGCTGGTGTTCCCCTTAGCTCGCACTGGGTAGGAGACAGGATTTTCTTGCAACGGTTTTGGCATTATCAGCCACACCTGCTACTGTTGCTTGGGGACCATTTCCAGTGCACTGGGCTTTCCCTGCCTTGCCTCATAAGACAACACCTCCAAGAGAAGGGTGCCACCACTGGGACCCTTTGTAAGGGAGGACCCTGAGGCTTACAGAGGGGCAGTGACTTACCCAGTCACATAGCTGGCCAGGTGATCCAGTTCCAGAGCCCAAGCTCCTAACCTGAGCTCCACTGCCCCTTGTACAAAGCCACTCACTGGGAAGTCTGACCACATAGTAGGATGGGAGAGCTCCACGCAGAGAGAACACAGCTCAGTCATTAGGGGCTAATATGGAAGCCACTTTGGAGCGTCACGAGGGCCTGGAGTAGGTTGGGATTCATAGGAAGACAACTCAGGGCTTGAAAAAATGTGATAGCAATGACACATCCCTCTTGAAGGAGACATCCGCCAGCCCTGCAGCCTTCCAGAGGTGACCAAGTTCATCCCAAAAGAGAAAGGAAGTCACCTTTACCAAGGCTAAGTGTGGGATTTCGTCGTGTGTATGGCTCAGGGCTTTGGGCACTGGAACCAGACCTGGGGGAGCTGCCCCTCCTAGCAAATTGAGAGAAGACTGCATCTTGTTACGGCTCTGTTTCCTCATCTGTACAATGGGTATAATGACATCACAGGACCCACACAGCAAAAGTGAGTGAAAACATGCAAAGCGCTTGGCTCAGTATCTGCCTTGGGAAGGCATTACAGGATGTCCTCTGTGAGCCCCAGAACCACCTTACAAGTGTTTTTTTCTTTTTCTTTTTTTTCTTTTAAGTTGCCAGCAGGCATGTACACTCACTGGGGATTAAGGGATGGGGGGGGGGAGAAAAAGCACTTCCCATAGAGAATGGTCATACCATTGCCCCGTCTCCACCTCGCCATCCTGTTAGGATTTGGGCACCCCCCCCATACACATGCAGCTGGTATGTTTCTCAAGCTGCCAGGTCCAGGACTAGAACTGTGCAGTGGGCCATGTGGGATCCAGATGCCTTAACCACCAGGCCATAAGTTAGCCCAAAAAGTGGAATTTTTTACCCCATTTTAAACATGAAGAAAATGAAGCAGAAGCCAAAAGCACTGCTCAAAATCACATGGCCGGGATGGGCAGGGCCTTGATCCCAACAATCTTAAGGAGGGATATTAGACTTTCTGGCCAACTGGGATGGGAGAGAGTGGTCGCTCACCCCAGAAGCATACGAGTCAAGCAGGCCTAGATTTTTAATAGGATCCGGATGGGCGAGAACAGACATTCCCCACCTCAAGGCCTCCACTGGGCAGGCTCCGAGCTGTGGCTGACAAGCCATCTTAATGCCGAGCTTTAAAAGTTTCAATTTATTACACTTTAGGGAACGGTAAGAAATACGAAGCTATCTCGGGCTTATTTTCCATTATGGATGACCTGGCGTGAGAATAACTCAGTGCACGTTATTTCCATATCGAGGCTGTTTGACTGATGTTTTTATGAAGTCAGGTGGCAAGTCGTGTTAAGGCCGAGATCAGATCCTTCACTGTGCGACACCAGCCCAACGCTGCTTTGAAAATGCGTTTCCCCAGAGGAGCTCCAGGCAGGGCGGAGAACAGAGGGGGACGGAGGCAGCTGGGTGACAAGCGACTCTTTGAGAAGGGTTATTGGCGTCCATTCTCCAGTCCTGGCAGTGTGACAAAAAGGATGTGAGGTGACAGCTGACACTTCACACATTTCAGCTCCATCATGTCACCGTGGATAAGGCCCCTTGGGCTCATACTGAGCAGAGTGGGGAGGTGTAGGGTAAGATGAACTGCCTATGATTTTCATCTCTCCCCCAACCTAGTGTGGGGCTGGACCCACAAATACACCCTCAGCAACACAATGGATTTGATTTCAGTTTTTCCAAATTTTTCATTTTGTGAAATCAATACAATAACGGCACCATTATTTGGATCCAAAGCCCCCAAACACCCTCAATAGCTACAAAATGCACCTCTCCCTTGCACACACTCAGTCATTCTATTGTGTACTAATGAAATCCATCAGTCTTTCTCAGATCTGCTCAAATTCTGGACGGCAGGCATAGAAGGAGGGCTTGCTGTCATCCCAGTATCTGGAGGCATTGCCCTCCCTCTGTGAAATGGGTATGCGTCCATTCCAGTCCTCCCCGCGCTAGACTTACAGATGGGAACGTACTTTCTGACTTCCTCATCAATTCAGCATTGCTAAGCTTTGGTCTGGCAATGTATAGTGAGGCCTTGACCCCTCTACTATCATGGGAGGATGCAGAAGCTCCTTAAGGCCTGAAGTTCTCAGGGGCAAGATGAGAAGAGCACTGTCTAGGGACAGAGGATGGGAAGGAGGAGGAGTTTGCATTCTCTCAACCTGGCCTCCTCATCTACCATGAGGAGGGCCTTTTGACATCACCCAGCATCCCACGGGGATTAGAAACAGACCCAGAGGTCTGCAGAATTCGATTCCGGCCCCGGCTCCTCCACCTATGAGCCTATGATCTTGAGAAGGTTATGCAGCTTCTCTGGGCTTTGATTTGCCTCATCCACAAAAGGGGGACCCAGGGTTCTCATTCACTGAGCAGGTCTGTTGAGTCCAGCTGTACTGGCTGTGTACTGTACAGGCCTAGGAGACGCCAGGCACAGAGACTATAAGGATGGGCTCTTTCTCTGGTCCAGGTACTGCTCAGAAAGCTTTTTATGTATTTACTTATTTAACTTTCACAGCACCCTGAGGTAGGGTCAATTATCAATCCTGTTGTGATACTGGAGGAAACTGAAGAATGGAGAGGTCGAGGGGCTTACTAAAGATCACACAGGCACTAGGTGGCAGAGTGGATATGAACCTAGGTGGTCTGGCCACCACCTTCCCAACTGTGCCATTACACTGCATTCCCTCTGTACCAGTGTCTCCCCACAGGTGCTCTGCAGGGGAATTCTAGCATCACACCTGCCCAGCATCCACCCCATCTTCTCCAACCCTCATGTGCCCCTGATGGTGCCACCACCACCCCTTCTAGCCCACAATAGGGCATGTGACCCAGGTTGGCCAATCAGAATATCACTTTCAGTTGGCCATAGTGACTGTGAGTCATCATAACACGGCCAGTGTCTGGATTTTTTCAGGGACTATGGAAACAAAGTTTACTCTTCCTAAAGCAGGATGCAAGCTTGGAATGTCTAGGGACCTTCTTCCCGCCAAGAAGACAGAGCTTGTCTAAAAAGACAAGCCAACCTTGAGGGAGCTGAGCCAAGGAGTGGCTGGAAATGTGCGATGATTGATGTGGTTGGAGCAGCTAGATTCCACCGAGCCTGAAAGCAGCCCTAACCTCAGTTCTTTTCCTATCTTTTGACCAGTAACTTCCTTTTTTATTCTACTCGAGCCAATCTGAGCCAAGTTGCTACCACCCTAAATCCAGATACAGGATGAGCGAGTGAGTTAAAGGAGATGACATTAGCCACAGAGTAAACACAAGGCCATCAGTGATAGTGCCTACCGAAAAGTTAGATCAAAGTAGCTCCATCCGAAAAACCCTGTGATAGAATAACAATCGTTCATTGTTTACCTACCCTGTACGGAGATCATTACCCATAGGGGGATAAATATTCCCTCTTTTGGATTGCTCAATGGGGGGCAAAGGAGGAGAGGAGATTTTTTTCAATGCTCACTGTATCAGGCACTGTGTGGGCCACTTGATATTCATAAGCGCCAGAGCCCACAGGAGCCCTGCAAGCAAGATATCAGCCCTCATCCTTTTACAAATGAGAAGACTGCAGCCTCCAGAGGAAGAGGGACTTGCCCAAGGTCAGACTCGAGTCCAAGTCGGTGAGACTCGAAACTGATGCTATTCCTAGGCAGTCACATGGCCTCTGTGTGCACAAGTCTCTATTGATGAGTTCATCTCAGGCGTCCTCTCCTCCACACCCATCTCTGTTTCATTCAGTGTGAGGGCGATTGAGATTCCCATCACATATACATCAACCACAGAACCGATGAATAGCATTACTTTTCTATGCGAGCCCATCTGCCTGCTTTAAATACCTGGGTAAAATGTTTGCTTTGGACTTAGTACGCGATGAGATGACTTGGCTAGACGTATGGAATGAGGTTGGGAGAGGAAAAATTCTGATATTTCAGGAGAGCGCTTAGAACCCAGATTTCTGGGCCTGGTTGAATAACTCAGGGGATTTAAAATGACAGCATCGCGAATGCCATGGGGAACGCGGTCTGTTTAAGAAACGGTGTCTTTGGCAGGCTAATCTTAACACGTTCTGGGCCTTGATCTCCCACTGGGACACTCAGAAGAACTAACCTTCAACATTAAGGTTTTCCCTGAAGGAAATTACCCACAGCTCAAACTATACACAGTCCTGACATCAAACACAATGGTTAAATCCAAACATAGTTAAGGTGTTAGTCCAGGTCCCGCCGAAGATGTGTGAGATTCAAAATTCTGAAGCCATGGCCCCAAGGGGGAAATTCCCTAAGACTGTATGGCAGTCACCCTCTCTGCCCTGGATCTCAAACTAGGCAGGCATATAGTAAACATCCCATGATTCTCGCATTCTGTTAAAAGACCATCATTGGTGGATGCATCATAAGGCCTCCTGAATATTTGCTTTTCCATCTTACTCAGAATAACAATCGTAGTCATAAGTAGAAGGAGAATAATCCTAAGTACCTTCTATCAAGTGCTTACCACGGTACTATGGACTGAATATTGTTCCCCTTGAAAGTCATACATTAAAGCCCTAACTCCCAATCTGATGGTACTTAGAGATGCAGGTTTTGGGAGATAATGAGGTTTAGATGAGGTTGTGAGGGTGGGATTAGTGCCTTTATTTATTTATTTAATCTTTGTTGTTTATTTATTTTTTTATTTTTTTGGGAGAGAGATTTTTGCTATAGAGCACTTGTGCTCATCAGAGAGACAGAGAGAGAGAGACAGAAAGTGAGAAATCATCCCCCACGTGGATGGCCAGACTGCAATCCTTTCTCCTTCATTCTCCTCCTGTGATTTGGGGTATGCATGCACACACACACCTGGCATGAGTTTCAAGCCACCGGGCTTGGGACTCGAACCATGGTTGGCTGTGTGGGAGTCCAGTGCCTCAACCACTTCAAAATCCACTGGTCCCAGATTAGTGCCTTTATAAGAAGAGATACCAGGCAGGTTCCTTCTTGTCTTGTTCCTACCTTGCGAGGCTATGGCCAGAAGGCTGCTATCTGCAAACCAGAAAGAGAGACCTCACCAGACCCAGCCTTGCCCGCACCCTGATCTCAGGCTTCCAGATCCCAGTCCTACAAGAAATAAATGTCTACTGTGGAAGCTCCGCGGTCTATGGGATGATGTTACGGCAGCCTAAGCTGAATTAGACACATGTATAGTTAGTTTATCACATGTAGCATCTCTATGATACAGGGGTTTTCACCTGAATTTTATAGATGAGGAAATCAAGGCCCAGAGAGAGGAGTTAACTAGCCAAGGTCACACAGCTGAGAAATGGTGAAGGAGCAGGGACCTGCCTGAGATCTCTTTCAAATGCACAGCTTGTTCTTGCGAGCCCTGTGGCAAGTGCTCATCACCTACTGGGTAAAGCAGGTTTTCTTTCACTTGTCTTACTTTTGTTTCTTTGAGGAGTCAAGAGCCCCCCTAATTCCTTTTTGTATTATAGGATCTAAGGACTGCTCAATCCTCTATAATAAAAGACTTCAAAAACTTCCTGCCCTCCTCCCCTCAATCCGGGACGATGAATTTGGAACACATAGGTGCTCCAAAGAGAGAGCGGAAAAATAAAATAGAAAAATGGATATAAAAGAGCCTCCCTGTCTCATCATATCATCCAAGACCCCTCTTTTGTTCGATTCTAGCACCCCGTTGTTCCCCTAAACAGCACAGTGACTGTGCCTCCCTGTCTGTTTTCCTCCTGCACAGCCGGCTCCCAGAGGGCCTCAGGGTCTTGCTCAGCTCTGGGTCCCCACACAGTAGGGACTCAATGCACCTGCACTGGGAGACAAAAGCAGTGATAACAGCTCAGCGGTGCCAGCGGGCCCACCCTGGTCAGCCAGGGCATCTGACTCTGAAGCCTGACCGTAACTGCAGCCCCAGATTGGCTGCACGGGGACTGATCAACCCCTCACGAGGCAGCCACTGCCATGCAGGCTCTTCCCAGCCTGTGCCAACACAACCAGCTCACTCCACAGGACAATGAGGGGCGGGGCTGCGGGCAGGACCCTCCCCTGTAGGAGGAAGTGACCTGGATCTGGAGGGTGACCACAGCCTTGTTCATCAAACCCCAGACACCTGAGCTGGTCCCTGTTTTGAGAGTGTGAAGGAAGCACTTGAGGATAGACCAGGGAAGACCTGTGAGTCGGGCACGGGGGATGACCAGACAGGCCAGAGGGTATCCTAATGCTATTTCCTACTTCTTTTGCTAAAAAAGAAAACACGTGTTGAGTGCAAATGCACAGACACACATGCAAGCCTGAAAACCACCAATGTAGCTCAAATCTTCCTCACTTTACAAAAGAAAACTCAGAAGCCCCAGAGATGGAATGATTTAACAGGGACTGGTGGCAAATTGGAGGGAAGGGCTGTGTCCCAAGACCAGCTCTGGGTTGGGACATCAAGGATTCTGCATGGCTAACTGTGATTTGTGTATGAGCCCTAAATCCCAACAGGATGGAGAAATGGAGAAGGGATTGTGGCATGGCCTTGGCCCACTGTGATGTGCATTCTCTCTCTCTCTCTCTCTCTCGTACTCATCCTCTGGCAATTAAAAAAGGAAAGATAAGAAAAGAAAGACTGAGGAAATCTTACATCACAAAAATGGGATGTAAGCAGTTTTGCATCTGGGTTAGATCCTGAATCGGGAGAGAAATTGCTATAAAGGCTGTAAATGGGGCAATTGGCAAAATTAGAATTGTCAGCAGATGAGATCAGGTAACTAAACACTTCTTCAAGGCCAGATAGTAGATATTTTAGATTTGCAGGTCAAGAGGCAAAATCAAATATGCAAGGGGACATCAAACATTTGTGGAGAAGTGGAAATTAAGTATTAGGTCAGGAAAGTCATGACGTACCAAGACATGATGCAAAAATGCATCATGCAAAATGCAAGATTTTTCCAATGATCCAATATTAGTTTTTCTTGGTGCAATTTTTATTTTCTTTTTAGAGGTTTTTGCTTTAGGTAGTGGGTGCTCACTGGAGAAAGAGAAGACAGTGAGAGAGAAATTGAGAAATCAACCCCTAGGGAAGATGACCACACTGCAATTCTTTCTTTTCTATTCTCTTCCTGGGATCCTGGGCATGCATGTACATGTGCTTGGAGTGAGTTTCAAGCCACTGGACCCAGGACTTGAACCGTGGTCAGTCATGTGAGAATCCAGTGCCTCAACTACTATGCCATCTGTGGGCCCAGATGCAAAACAATTTGCATTGAGTTTTAGAGCACCATTCTTTTCATAGTACACACTTCCATACTTTGTGTGCACACGCATGGGCCCACTTCCTCCTATAGGGGAGGGTCTTGCCCACAGTCCTCCCCTCATCCTTGGAGGGTGCCGCCCCACCCAGGGGGTCATAGATGGCTCCAAGTTGCTATCAAGTCAGTTACTATCACCCTCATGGGCCTCTGAGCTGCTGGGGAGCCTGGCCCTCTATGGCTAAGTGGTAAGAGGTCCTTTGGGGGAGACAATGGCACATCTAATCTGGGATGAAACCAGTTTCTTCCCACTTATTCATCATAGCCATGAAAGTGTCAATATTTGTGGGCCAAACAGGCCTGAGATAACCGTGATTTTAACCAATTATAATTTGGTCTTTATCTCCTCTGACAGAAGGTTATGTTAATATTGAATCAATTCACTCCAATATAATCTCTTTTTAAAAAAGAAAAAAAGAAAGAAAGAAAGAAAAAAAAGAAAGTCTCTTCAAATAAAACATGGAGCAAGGCCACCTGTTCTGTGGTTCCTGGATGGGGAAGAATGTTCCCAGGGTGCCAACTCACACAAAAGACTCCCAACAGGGTCATCTTGCCAGAGCTTACTAATTATTTCCAATGTCTGGTGGAAGCCTGGGTGACACATGGTGATAAATGTCCTAATTAAGTGCACTGGGGACGAATCTGGAGTTATCAGTCTTCCGGGCACTAATGAGGGACCTCGAACCATTAGCTAAGTGTGGCTGGGCGTCCACGGTGGGTAAGACCAGGCCTAATTTCCCCACCTGAGTGAACACTGAAGGGGAGCCAGAATCCCCAAGGGGAGGGACCTACAGGAACACTCAGGGGTCTGGGAGAGATGTGATTTCCCAGAGAAAGCAGCAGGAGTATACAATACTGGTTAAACTTTGGGGTGCTGGAGTCAGACTCCTTGAGTTCAAATCCTAGCTCAACTTCTAATTGCCTTTGTAACTTGGGTTATATGTTTTAATGTGTCTACTCATTCCAGTCCCTACCTTTAAGAAGTTAGAAAGAAAATAAGGAAAACAAGGGGGTGATTACAAGAAAAAGATAAATACTAATCCAGAGGTACATTCGGGAGACTGTGAAAAAGAGAAATGGGACCCTCACCCACCTCAGGGAGTCAGAGATGACCCAAGAAAAGATGCCCAAACTCAAGTTCAGGGGATACATAGGCCAAGAGCGGTCTGAGAGATAAAGCCAGAGCCCTGGGGAGGACACAATTCAGGCAAAGGTGAAGAGGTGAGAACATGTGTTGGGGACACCACGCTTGTGGAAGTTGGAGGGTGGAAGCGGGATGGTGTGACCTTGTAGGTCGAGATAAAGGACCTGGGCTTTGGGACGAGCACAGTGGGAAATGACTGGGTCTTCAATACAAATGGCCATGATCATATTTACAGTTTAAAATGCTCTCCCTGAGCAGGTGACAAGAAGATAGCTTGGACAAACTGGAGGTCAGCAGACCCGAGAGACATCAAGTGAGAGATGCAGGTGGTGTGTAGTAAGAACGAGGAGTGAGGTGGGGATGGATTTTAGAGCTATCTGGGAGGTATGAGGACTGGGATGTGGAGACAGCTTTGTTCTTGGCAGGAAGGGGTGAATACAGTCCCCAGCACACATTAAACAAACAGCTAAAGAGTTCAGTGCAAACCCTTCTCTATTTAGCAAAGAGCAAATAACATATTTCCTTTGGGGAAGAGACAAAGGTCAAAGGCATGAATCAAATGAGAGGGAGTGGGGGGGGGAAGGCAAAGCAAAGCAACCACTGCCCTAGAGCAGACATCATTTTCCACTTTCTCCTTGGGGCCAGGTGCCAGCATCTGCTACTCACAGATGTGATTTATGCACAGCGATTATCTCAATTATATATCTAGGTTGTTGGAATTGCTTCTGTCTCCAGATTAGTTTGTTTCCAATGGAAACATTCCATGGGAATTAATTAGTAATTGGCTCACAAACAACAGGTGTCTAGGTGGACCCCACGCCTCGCCTTACCTACCTGTTCCATGAGGTTTCATAAAGTGCCCAGAAACCAATCTTCCATGAGAGAGCCACTGGGGAAGGGGGCACTATATTTTTAAATCTCTCTCCTAAGGTTTTTGATTTAGAGTCCTTTCAAATCCATGGTTTTGTGTTCTTCACACCAACCCAAATGCTTGGTATTATCATGCCCCTTTATTGGGTGATAAACAAAAAAACAAAAAACGAAGTCTATGAAAGGTGGGGTAACTTGTCTAAGATCTTACAGCCAGTTAAGCAGCAGGTCCAGGATTTGAACTCAAAAAGTATACTTCTATATTGTCTCCTTGGGTCCTCCGTTTCAGCAGGAGTCTTAAGCTTCAGATGTTAACTGGAATAGATCCAGGCCTCCCAATGGAGAGAAACAGTGTAGAAAGAGCCAAAGGATTCTTTTAGTATTCTGGATGGCAGGGTGATGGGCAGGAGACAGTGCCTGCCTATATGGAAGGAAGACTTGCTCTCAGGGAACCTCTAAGCTACTGGTAAAGCTGAATGTTTGAATATCTAGGCTCCAGAGTTGTAGCTGGGGACTGGAATCCCACCAGTTGGCATTGACAGCTTTCAAAAGCACATTGCTGTGTGCTATGGGTTAAGTTACTCAACCTCTCAGAGGCTGTTTCCCCATTAGCAGATGGGCCTGAAACAGGAGTACCTGCCTCCTAGAGTTACGGCACACTTATTGTTGTCAATAGAACCTTATCTGCAAGTGTCGTCAATTCCAAGCAGCCCCCGAGTTTCTCCCTTTTCATCATCTCTAGCAATACCCTTCTCACTCAAGTGACTATTTCTAGTGACTTAGAAAGGCGCATAGGTCTCCTAAGGGTACTCCCTCATCCCCTCCACAATCAATTCTCCACCCAAAAGAGCAATTGTCTAAAATATGAATGAGATTCTGTCACGGCTCAGTATCTCCCCCAAAACTTCCACAGACTGGACTGTAAAACACGACACTGGGGCTGACCCACGTGGGAAAGTTCCAGGTTCACATCCAGAAACCTGAGTACTTTAGCCATGGGCGTACCCATGATCTGGGGCTGGCTGCAGCTGGGCAGGGAAGACTGTGGTTTGAGATCCTGTCGGTGGTGCTGTCTCTCTGTCTCTATCACTCTCTCTCTGCTCATGGAATAAATAAATAAATACACACACACACACACCCAGGCCCAGTCTCTGTGGCCCAGTCAGTAACATAATGTATTGTTGGAACTGGAAACCACATGTTGACTGAGATTCAGGTCCCAGGTCCAGTAAGCCTGGAAACATGTGGGGACACACACACTCTTATCATGAACAAAATCTTAAAACAACAACAACCAAAAAAAAAAAAACAAGCCTTGTAGACCTTGTATGTTCTGGTCTCTGGCCGCTTCTCCGTTCCCCAGAGTAGTTCAGCCGACTGCCCAAGTTAAAGGGGATCCTCCCTTGCCTTTCCCTATGCTGACACAATGCTTATTTCCTTTCTCACCCCAATTCAGGTGTGGGATCAGCCCACTTGTTTGTATCATTGTTTGCCTGTCTTCTTTTCCATCAGATGCAAGTGCCAAGAGGGTGAGTACCATGCCTGTCTTACTAACCATCATGTTTCCACCTAGCACTGTAGGTGCTGAGTAAGTGCTCAATGGCTGAATGAATGGGATTGCTCGGCACTGGTCACAGCATGTAGGAAGCAGCCAGTGGCGAAGTCAGCTCTCGCTCCCTTCCCCCTCCTGTCTGCTCGCCCTGCCTCTGTCCCTGGAGCCTGCAGGCCAAGGACGAATACTGTACAGCACAGAGGAGATGCAGCAATGCCCAATGTCATAGCTGCTTCATTTGATTAGTTCCGACTCTGCCATCCGGGACACGTGTGCTGGGAGCCACAGCAACTGTATCCTGACCTCTGGTCCACGCGATCCCATCCTTATAACGATTTCCATGACAACAGCAACGGCAAGCCAAGGCTGTGGATTCCTTTTGATAGGAGCCGGATGCAGAGATGGGGAAGAAGGACTTTCAAAAGAATGAGGCTCTTTGATTCAGCTGAAGGCGCCTTCATTAAATACCACTATTTCCCAAGAGCACACATTTTAACCCTGCAGAGGGAGAATTCTCATGTGCACTAAAAAAAAAAAAAAGGAAAGAAAGAAGCAGCAGCACAACCACTGTGGTTCTTTTCAAGAATATTCACCTGTTGGGGAGGGGCGAGAGAAGGTTTAGTTAGATGCTCAGGCATCAGGAGTGTTTTGAAGGAAGATAGCCAGGCACATGGCCCTCTACCAATGGGGCCGTGTGAACCTGAACTGTCCGGCCCCTGTCCAAGGGCCCAGTCAGTTCTGCCTATCTAAGGTAAGCCCAGAGACTCAAGGGGCCCTACTCAACCTGGTCAGTTGAACAGGCAGGAAGATGCTAGATGAGGCAGAAGAATCCCCAGATCCTTCACTTAGAATCCCAGTCTCTGGATTTGAATCCTGTCTCTGCCACCCACCTGCTGCTGCATTACCTTAGGAAGATGGATTACCTCCTCTGAACAAAATTTCCCATCTGTAAAATGACCACAATACCATCTCTCCTCCCCTGTGGGTTCATGAGGATTGAGTGAGGGGATGTGTTCAAGTACAATCGACCCTGGGTTTCTGATGTGGCTTTGAAGAGAATAGACCGGCTAACTTGGTTTGCCTAGGACTGAGAGTTTACCTAGGATGTTCGACTTTCCAAGGCAACAACCAGGAAAGTTGTTGGAGAAGCCAGGATGGTTGGTTTCCCTAAAAGAATGATTTGGTAAGGGAGACAGCTAAGAATCAGAGAATTCTCAAGGTGGAATTGTCCTTAAGCATCCTCCAGCTAACAACACCTGGATTACATGTTGTTCTTACCCAAAGCCCATAACTGTGGTCTAATCATAAAACCATCAAACAAATTTAGATTAGGGGTGTCCTACAGGATACCTGAGAAAACTGTCAAGGTGCGAAAGAGAGTAAGATTGAGAAACTGTCCCTGACCAAGGAGAATGGACAGACATGATGGCCACGTGCAGCATCATGCCCAGGTGGATTCCAGAACAGGAAGAGGGGATGAATGGAGAAACTATCTGATTTCAGGTGTTGTGCTTCCTTTCTAAAGCCCTCTCCCACCCCAGTTTATGATATAGATATGATAGAAAACATGAGCACATGGACACACAAACGAGAAAGAGAGAAAAGGAAGGACTCTCAACATGGTCTCCCTATGCCAGAATCTCCCTTTTCCAGCCCTCCAGCTTGTCAGAATCTCGGGCATGCGTGCATGTACCTGGTGTGTTTTCAGACCCACTAGGAATACAAATCCACCGTCTGCCACATGGCTTCCAGCACTTCCATTCGGTTTGCTACAGACTGCACTACCAGGCTGGGCCTAGGTTTTGTTTTGTTTTGCTTTGTTTGTTTGTTTATTTGTTTTTAAGTCCTTAGTTAGATTCATAAGTTCTACCTGAAGTTTCATTCTACACATAAAAACTGCCACCAGAGACTAGAAGGTGTAGGTGCCCTGAGATCTCAGCTCCTAGCACCTGGTACAATACTCTGCTGCCTCCCGCTGTCTTCCTTGGGACCTGCTGGCCATCGTGAGTCATTCCTCCAGAAGGAAGAGAGAAGAGCAACAGGTTTGGGGTCAGAAATCATGGGTTCCAGGCCTAGTTCTGTCTGATTGGCTATGTCACCTTGGGCCTCTCTGACCCTCAGTTTCCTCATTGATAACATGAAGGGGAAGAAGCCAATAGATAAATTCAGCAGAATTAGATTTGTTATGTGCAAAGGGCTGGGCAGCTAAAATCAGAGATGAATGAAACAGTTTCTGCCTTCAGGAAGCTTACAGTTTTGTTGAAGAGTCAGTCTAAGAATTGCAGATTACCTGTCTGAGATTTTGGGGGATATTCTTTGAAGAATGTGGCATGGCTGAGATCATATAAGAAACCAAAGAAAGAGAAAGACAGGCTGGCAATATTTCAAGACAGTGAGGCATTGAAGGCACCTGGGCTCAGGGAGAATACCTTATCTAAGGGAGGTGTGTGATTTAGAGGGGAACCTCAAATGCATGAAAACACTCCCAGTAGGGGAAGAGTCTACACCATTCTGGGTATTTGCAGCTCCCCACAGGGACTGGTGGCAAAGCCTAAGCACCTTCCTACAACAACTGGCTCTGGATTTCACACCCCAAGGCTCACACCACCATAAGGAATACACTCACATCTCTCAATGCTGGCCACCCTGGGCTACAATACTGCTGACATAGCCCAGACTCACCATGCCTCCTGAGGTGCCCAGCTCCTGCCATGGCCTCACCTCCAACTGCCCTCACACACTGTTATCCCAGTCTCACTTTGAGGCAGTCAGAGATGGTGAAGCCAGAAGACCTGAGTTTGAATCCTGGTTCTGCTAGTAATTTGATCAACCTCATTAGAATTCTAAATAAAGATGGCCAAAAGCATATAAAAAATGTTCAATATCTCTTTTCATAAGGAAAATGCAAATCAAAACCACAGTCAGATACCAATAAACCACAGTCAGAATGGTTAAGATAAAAAAAATAGTAATAATATCAATAGTAAGTTTTGGTGAGGCTGTGATGAAAAGAGAATCCTCTTACATGGTTGATGAGAATGTAAATTAGTACAACCACTATGGAGAACAATATGGTGGTTCCTCAAAAACCTACTAATAGAACTACCTTATGACCCTGTAATTCCACTCCTAGGTATCTACCCAAAGAATAGGACTACACAAAGTTGGAAAATCTCCTGCATATTTATGTTTATTGTACCATTATTCACAATTGCTAAGACATGGAATCAACCCAAATGTCCAAGAGTAGACGAACGGATTGAAAGAAATGTATGTATTCTCTACGGAATATCGCTCAGCCATAAAGAACAATGAGACCCTGATGTTTGATACCAAGTAGACAAATATGGAGGATTAATGTTAAATGAAGCAAGCCAGACTATGAAAGAGAGGCATTGTATGTCCCCACTTAATATATACTGAATGTCTTCACTCTGTGGCAGAAAATTAAAGACTGGAATGGAAGGTTTAACAGGGTTGGGAGACAGAGACTGTAGATACTAGAAACAGTATAGGAGTGGGTGGGTAGTGGGGGGTGGGAGGAGGGAATCAGAGGAAGAAAGAACATCTAATAAATACAAAAATGAAAAGGTATCCATTGATGATAATGTGTATGGTAATGCATTGTACCCATGTTGGGAAGAATCATTATGTATGCTGTGAGGATGTACAGTGATTAAACGTAAAAAAAAAAAAATTAAATTTTTTAAAAAGGAATTACAAATAGCAGTCAAATGGCCATTACTTGTCATTGCTGCTGTTGTTAGAAGTTGGCTTTGCATCATTAGCACTATCTCTAGCTGTTTGATACTCGGTCCTGGTGGTACACACACACACACACAGACAACCACAGTACTTGGCCATTCTGGTCCAGGACTTCAAGGGAAGAAACATTTAACAGACACAAGAGTGTAAAGTTCTCTATTGAAAATGATGTATTACTATATGGCATGGTCATATCCTTGATTTGATTGTCACATAGTGCATGCATACTTTGAAAAACTACATTGCATGCTAAAGAGATATGCAATGATCAAATGTAAATAAGAAATTATAATTTTTTTTAAATGGGAAAAAATTTTAAAAAGGATTCTGTCTCAGCTCTGCAGAAGAGACAAAGCCCCTCCTTGGACCCCTCTTCCTTACCTGCTACCATGTGACCCTCCCAGCCCCACAATGGCCTCATATCACTGCAAGTCTGTGGAAGTTGGGAGATGGTGCCATGGCCTCACTTATACCTATGAGAGAGAGAGCCATTCTACCCCAGTTGCAGCATCCCCCCAAGGCCAGTTCTTGAGTGGCCCCGCAGCGCTCACCTGGCTGTGCACTTTCTCCAGTTCCTCCTTGCTGACTGATGTCTTGCTGTCCTCCATGGTCCCCAGCAGGAGCTGCACATCTGACAAGAGTGCATGGGTCCTCCTGAGGTCCCTCCGGAGACGCTTCTCTACATCAAAGTCCCGATGGCCAATCTGGAAGTCAAAGGAAGGCCCATGAGCCTAGATGGCAAAGCAGTGGCCATGATCCAAGTTCTCTGGAATAAGGATGCATGGGTTTGAATCCTGTTTCTGCCACTTCCCACTTGGGCAAGACCCTTCTCCTCCCTGAGCTTCAGTTTTCTCATCTACAAAGTGGAACAGGCATCAACACAGGCTGCTGTGAAAATTAAATACTGGCTTAGCCTCATGCTCGACACAGAGTAAATGTACAATACATATAAATTGCTGTCATTTCTGTTGTCATAGTCTGTAGGGATCCAAAGCCATTCCATTTTATCTAGTGCAACTAAGTGTGACTTCATCTCATAAGAGTGCACGTGCCAGGTGAGACCCTCTGCCCCTGACCAGATGCTGCTGATAGAAACCAGGACAGCCATCGGTAGGCAGTGACAAGACAAGGAATAATAGGGGATTTCTGGGGGTGATGAATGGTATTGAGCTGGGGTGGTGTTTGATGTGTTTATGAAAATTCACTGGGCTATGCTATGGTGTGTTTTTCTACACATATGTTACACTTTAGGCTGTACATGTGGGACACAGTTTGCCTCTCTGCACATATGTCAGTAAGCAGGAAATCTGTCCCCTTGGAAGTTCTAAATCAAGATTTTGGCTTTTGTTCCTTGGGCCAGTCCCCTCTGTCAAGTCTAAAGACAGGCAGAGAAGACGATTTTCAGCAGAAGAACTTTCCCAGAGGTTAGCACATTCCTTCTCCCTAAATCCTCAGTTTGCAGGGGACAGTTGTCAAGTGGGTCCTGAAGGAGCCACATCCTGGACTCAGCACTGGAAGGGCCACCTTTAGACTCCTTGACAACTCCCAGTAGTCAAAGATAAAGGCTAGCATGAAGCAGAGGAGGTATAGAATTATACCAGAGCCCCATATGAAATTCCAGCAGCACCCAGGCTCCTCTAGAAATAGTGCTGACTAGGGGTCAGCAGGTGGCATGGCAGTGGAGGCGCTGGACTCCCACATAGCCAACTGTGGTTTGAGTCCCAGACCCGAAAGCTTATAAACCCTGCTGGACACATGTGCGTACGTGCCCCAAATCATGAGAGAATGGAGGAGAAGGGATTGTGGCACGGCCATCCCTCCTAGGGAGTGATTTCTCATTTTCCTTCTCACTGAATGTCTCTCTCTGTCTCTCTCCAGCAAGTGGTGCATGTGCCCTATTGCAAAACAAAAAAGAAAAAAAGAAAGAGAAAAAAAAAAAAGGAAAAGAAAAGAAAAAAGAAAGGAGAAAAAAAGAAAGGAAAAGGAAAGAGAGGGGAAATGTATAGAGGCTTAGCATCCCTGAAAGAAACTAGCAACCTTTTCTTGGATAGACTCTTTAGGAGACCAGAGGAAAGAATGTGGGACCATCAAACAAATGGAGAGTGTTTTTTCAAAACTGGAGCGCAAATGCTTTAACATGGGGACTTATTTTCTGTACATCTGAAATCTGTGCTTCTGTGCCAAATGCTAACTAATTTATGAGACACCCAGAATGTCCAGGAATATTTTAGGAAGAACATGGATTTGAGAAAGAGCTGGCCCAGGCTTGCAACCCTGACTCGCCATTTTCTGGCAGTGAGAACCTGGGCTGAGTCTTTACACCTCTCTGAACCTGAGTTTCCTTGTCTATAAAAAGAGATGGTAAAAAAAAAAAAAAAAAAAAAAAAGTCCCTGTTCTCCCGGCTGAGATCAGACAAGGATCAGATGTGATCATGGATCGCTAAGCACTTTGTATGCTGTCAAGTGTTTTACAAATATAAAGGATTATGAGTACTGTCTGATGACCTGGAATATGTTTCTCTAGATTTTGTATCACTATTTTCTCTACTGCTGGTTTTGAACTCTTTGAAAAATGAGTTGGTTCTTAGAATATAGCTTCGTTTTTCCTGAGACGTATCACGTTGGTAAGTTTAAAATGGAGAACGTACACCTCATTTTTTTTTCTGAGGGCTGGGCATTAGGCCAGGTCTTTTGTCACATGCTATTGCCTTTAACTCCTGTGACAATCTCTTAAAAATAGGCATTATTATTATGACCTTTATAAGAGTAGTAATCACATTTACAGATAATGTCCTAAGTGTCGTATAGTATTCTAAACACTGTGTATATTAACACACGCAGTCATGATGAATCTCTGAGGTGTGCAGTGTTATCCCTCTCACTTTACAGGTGATAAAACTGATGCTTACAGAGGTGACATGACTTGCTCAAGATCACACCGCTGGTAAAAAAGCAGTGTTGGGAAATAAACTCAGCTTTCCTGGCGGAAAGAGGTTGTTCTAGTAATCTATCATTAGAGAGGTATGTTTTGCTGCTTCAATAGGTCTTGTGAAGGTGCAGAGGGGCATTACACAACTCAGTCTGGCATGAGCTGGGGAGGAGGACCCAGCTACTCCCCCCAGTGGGAGAGGGATAGGAAGAAGGTAGAAGGCACCATATGAGCAAAGACAGAGAAGCAAAAAGCAATTGATATGTGCACTCCTGGGAGGTTGGCATGATGGCATGAAATCCTGGGATCGGGGCAGGCCTACAACATGGGAAAAGTTACTCCAGACAAAACATGCACTGTCATGGAGAAATGGAAGTGCAGCTGCCAGAACTGCTACTAAGGGGGATCTTGATCTGCCCAGGGTTGCACTGCCACTAAATGGCTATGCAGGGATTTGAACTCAGGCAGCTCAGCATTTGAGTGTAAGTCTCTAACCACTGTCCCACAATGCACCTGAACCCAGAGGGACTCATCTTAGAGCTCATATTTGTACAACAATTGCACTTACACAGACTTCTTCATGCAGTTCTTATTTTTGTGTCTGCATTTACCCTGCACACATCCTAAAGTGCCTTTAATTCCCTGTGGGGAAAGGTGGCATCAGGGACAGTCTCTGACACTGGCATTGATCCCTCCACAGGGACAGCTCAGATCCTACCACATACACTGCCAGAAAACCCCTGAAAGTGCTGGCACCATTTCTCTCACAGAGGGAGCATTGCATGCAAAATTCACAAGATCTCAGACCAAGTCATCCTCTCTTCATAATGAATTGCTACAGGAGAGGAACGGGGGAAAATACCTCATTAGGTTAATGGGAGATAGATGTCGTTGTGCAAGTTCCCATTTTGTAGCACAAAGATTCAAACTTGGATAAAGAGGTTAAATAATTAACCAATAAATCTAAATGATGTTTAGTGTTGTTGTGGGAAGCCATTTTCAAACCTCAATTGCTTCATCATTTACCATAAAGACAAGTCCTCTGGGGGAGGCTGTTAAATGTCTATGGTCAAAGGACTCTTCAAGTACTATTCAAATATAATCTGTAGGGGCCAGCAGGTGGCATGGTGGTTGAGGCGCTGGACTCCTACAGGATCAACTGTGGTTCAAGTCCTAGACCCGGCAGCTTGAAAATCATGCAGGGCACATGTGCATGCATGTCCAAAATCCCACAAGTAGAGAATGGAGGAAAATGGATTGCTGCATGGTCATGTCCCCTGAGAAGGTGATTTCTCACTTTTCCTATCTGTCTCTCTCTGTTGAGCACACAAACCCTATGTCAAAAACTAAAAACAAACAAACAAAAACCAAATTTACACACACACACACACACACACACACACACACACACATTTTAAGATAATCAAGTCACTTTACAGATGAGAAATTGAGGCTTGGATAAAGAATTGAGCTACTGAAGGCTGCATAGAAAATCTATGGCATAACTGTGCTGGCTGATTACACGATGCAAAAATGTAGTCCACTAAAGCATGGATCTCATTAATTGGACTTTAAAAAATTATTTCATAAATAGTTGGAAACTCATTTTAAGAGGTTAGTATAACATTGGCCAAACTCAGTACAAGGAAAGATCACTATAAATCAATCTTACCCATGAGTCTGGTTTCAAAACACTTGAATAATGTGTTAGAAATTCAATAGGGCAGTGTATTTTAAAAAAAAAAACACATGACAGGGATCAGCAAATGGTATAATGGTTACATCACTAGACTCCCATGTGGCTGACTATGGTTCAAGCCTTAGACTCGAAGGCTTGGAACTCATGCTGGGTGTGTGAGTGTGCCCAAAATTCCCAAGAGGAGAATGGAGGAGAAGGGATTGCAGCATGGCCATTACCCATGGGGGACTATTTCTTACTTTCTGTCTTTCTGTTTCTGTCTCTTTGGTGAATACATGTACCCTATAGCAAAAATCTCTCTCTAAAAAAACCCAGCAAGCTCTGGTCAATCTTTAAAAAATAAATAAATAAAACACATGACTATGATCTATCTAGGAAATGCATAAGAATATATTGTAATATCTAAAACATAATATACCACACTAATAAATTAATGAGGCAAATCATGGGATTATTAACAACTACATGAAAAGTAGAAGATATTATTCAACAATCAAGCATTATTATTTACAATATTAGAAAACTACAAAAAGAAGAAGCCTGATTTATACTTTAAATATGTACATGATGAAATTTTAAAATACTCATGTTAAGGCCAAAAAAAAGGAAAGGATGTCAAATGTCTCCTCTGCCATTCAGTCTTACATGGGAGGTTCAAGCCAATGAAATAAGACATGAAAAATAAATATCAGGTAGAATGTGTAACATTTTCTTTCTTAACCAAAACTATTTTTATTTTCAAATGGCAAAATTGTCAATATAGAAAATCCCAAAGAGTCTCTAGATGGAATATTAAAAAATAGTGAGTTACAATGTTCAAAATAAAACATGTCAATTGTTCCTAGGTGACTAGTCAATCAATGTATTCCCAATGAAAAGCACATCAGGTCTGGTTTTGGAATCTTGATAAAGATGATTAAACGATCAAGAAGGCAAGGTGATTTTAAACACAAGCAAGGTAAACCATCCTAGCAGTTACCAAACCCAGACATTAAAACCATATGTGCAGCCTTTATAGTAAAAACTGAAAAATTAGAAGATATAATACCAGGGAGGGTAACTGTAGATACTAGAGACAGTGTAGGAGGGGGTGGGTAATAGTGGGTAAGTAATCAGTGGGTGAGAGAGAGTGGAATCAGGGAAAGCAAAACATTTAATAGACACAAAAGTGAAAAGTTATGTGTTGATGATAATGTATATGGTAATGTCTTTGATTTGACTAATATACCCTGTATTCATGCTGGTAAAAACTACATTGTATGCTGCAAAGATATACAGTGAATAAATGTAAATTTATATATATTTTTAATAAAATAAACTAAAAATCAATAAATTCCAAAAAGACCAAATATGCAGGAATCAACAAATGAAGGGATGGAACAGAATGGAGAGCCCATAAACACACTATTATGAGATGAAACAAAGGTTATCCTTATTAGGAAAAAAAAATGGTTTCCTACCTCACACTATACTCCAAAATAAAATCTAGATGGATTAAAAACCTAAAAATGACAAAAATAACACTTTAGAACCTTAAAAATATGATGCCATATCTTCACAGATTCTAGTTAAGGAAAGATATCTTAAAATGTAAAATTACAAATCATTTTTAAATGATTGACTAATATGACTATATTTACAAATTAGAGCCTATCATTTGACTCAAAATAGATTCATATAGAAGGCTTAACATTAAGTGAAGTAAGCCAGACATTGAAAGATATACAGTGTATCCCCACTCAATGTGTACCGAATATCTGCACTTTATGGCAGAAATGGAAAGATCTGAAGATACAGTAGTAGAGAAGACAAATGTAGATACCAGAGACTGTAAGGGAGGGAAGTGGGTGGTAGAGAGTGGGTGGTAAAGGGTGAGTGGGAGGTGCAAAGGGAATAAACATTGAACAGATAAAAAAATGAGTAAAGTTCTCTGTTGAAAAAAATATCGTATGTATCATGACAAAGACTTTATGTAAAATATGAAATTAGTCTGACAAGTTTTAAAAAATCTAATAAAAAACCTAGGAAACTGGAATAAAACATGGACTTTAGTTTATAATGCATCAATATTAGTCATTATTTCTGATAAATGTACCATACTAATGTAAGATGTCAACAATAGGAGAAATTAGGTATGGTGCATAGCTTCACAACTTTTCTGAAAATCTAAAATTATTCTAAAGTAAAAAATTATTTAAAAGAAATAAAAATTAAAACAATTATAAAGCAAAGGACATTATATAGAAAGCAAAATGATTATCCATAGCATAGGAGATATTTGCAAAATATCTTACTCAAAGTAGATTAGCATCCTATGCAAGGATCATAAGTGATCAACAACAACAAAAAAAAAAAAGAGAGAGAGAGAGAGAAAATAGAGAGAAAAAGACAAAGATTATGAGCAGGCAATATAATGTAAGAAAATAAAACATGGGGCCAGCAGGTGGCATGCTGATTAAGGCACTGGACACCAACATGGCTGCCCCCAGTTTGAGTCCTGGACCAGCAGCTAGACTATCATACTGGGCACATTGGTGCCTGTGGCCCAATCCTAAAAGGAGATTAGGGGAGAAAGGATTATGGTGTGACCATCCCCCCAGCGGGCAATTTCTCACTTTCCCTTTCTCTGTATCTCTTTTTCTCTCCAGTAAGCACATGCACTCTATGGCAAAAACCAAAAGGAAAAAATCACAATAGATATGTGAAAATGCATAAATCCACTAGCCATGAGGGACATACAGTACCACTTAATATCCAATGCCCAGGAAAGCAATCGCAAATGTCTGACAATTCCACACATTGATGGGGATATGTGGAAAAGCAGAACCCAGACTCTGCTGATGATGGTGGAAATGGCCACATCATTTCACGGAAGAATTTGGGCAATATTTAATAATTCTGAAATAGTGCATTTCTAAGATCCAGCTATTCCTCTTCCAGTGACTTACAATAGAGAATCTCTTTTCCACATGTACGGTGAGACATTTGTAAGAATATACCCTGCAGTTTTATGTCTTACGTTGGTTGAAAACAACTAAATATTCACCAAAAGAAGAAAGGGCCCTGGAAGTGGTGTGGTGGTTAAGGGCGTGGGACTCTCACATGGCTGACTGGGGTTCGAGTCTCACACCCAAAGCTGGTGACTTAATTTCTCTCTCTCATTCCCTCTCTCTCTCTCTCCCTCCCTCCCTCCCTCCCTTCCTTTTTAATAATAAAGTTAATTTTAAAAAATAAGAATGGGATTTAAACAAATGAGTATTTTGTGGCCATTAAACTGTGCTGATCCCACATGGGAAGGTCCTGAGGCCTCCCTGTACATGCCAGACACACGCGCATATGCCTGTCACCCTGGCTGGCTGTGGCTGGGTGTAGATCTAGTGTGAAGATCCTGCTGGGGTGCATCTCTCTTTCTCCATCTCTGTCTCTCTCTCATGAAATAAAGAAAATTTTCAAAAAAAAAAACAAGGAAGAATCAGAGCTGCATGTATTATTATGAATTCATCTCATAAATACAGTGAGGAAAACAAAGTAAAAGGTAGAATCTTATATACAGTATGTGGGTAAGGTTGAATATACAAATATACATACACAGGGCCAGCCATAGCATAGCAGTTAAGATGCTGGATTCCCATATGGCCAAACACTTAAGGCACTGGATTCCTACATGGTCAATCGTGTTTCGAGTCCTGGACCTGACAGTTTGAAAATCACACCAGGCACGTGTGAATGTGTGCCCAAAATCCCAGGAGGAGAATGAAAGACTGGGGATTATGACATGGCCATATCCCTCAGGGGATGATTTCTCACTTTCCCACTCACCGTCTCACTCTGTCTCTCTGGCAAGCTCATGTGCTCCTTGGGAGAAAAAAAAATTTTTTTTAAATACATACACAGGAATTATAATCTCCAACCTCAGGTTCACTGTTTCCTCCAGGGAGAGAGGGAAAAAGAGGAAAGATGAGGGTGGAGTGAAATTAGGAAGGAACAGCAAGAGGCCACCGACTGTTTGTGAAATGCTTTGTTTCCTTAAAAATATCTGAATCAAACAAGGCAAAATGTTAATTTATGTGAACCCTGGGTGCTTGGTGCAAAAACATCAATTACATTATTCATCTGACTTTTCTATGCTTTGCAAAGGTCAAAAAAACATTTAAAATCATCAAACACGATCATTTATTAAAAGGTTGCATCTTGGTGACTAACACAAACTGGTATTTTATTCTTCTAAAGTTACCTTCCTTTTACATGTAAAATCTATATTAATATATTTATAAAAATTTCCTTTACTGGATTACCCACTGTTTTCTTTCTTTCTTTTTAAAAATTTATTTTTTTCAATCACTGGATATTATTACAGCTTGTAAAATGTATTTTCCCAGCATGAATGCACTGTATATTAGTCCAGTTAAAGATATTATCATATACGTTATAATCACCAGATAATTTACAATTTTCATGTCCCTTAAATGTTTTGCTTCTTCCTTTTTCTCCTTGACTCAGGGCACATGTACTTGGGAGAGGAAGAAAGAGACAAAGCATGAGAAAGGGAAAGTGAGAAAGCATCCCACAAAGGGTATTATCACACCTCAATCCCTCTCTCTCTCTCTCTCCTTCCTTTCAGGAATTTGGTCATGCATGTACACATGCCTGGCATGTTTCTCAAGTCTCTAGATCCAGGAACTGAACCATGCAGTTGGTCACATGGGGTCCAGTCACCTAAACTACCATGCCACAGTCTGGTCTTTACTTCATTTTCTCAAGTAGACTGTACTGAACACACTGCAACCTTCTCCCGAAGATTGCCAACTATTAGTCTAAATTATGGTACTGAGCCGTGCCCTCCTGCGTTGATGCTGAAGAAAACAGCCTCATTTATTCCGAACTCAAGGGTCCCAATTGTTTGGTTGGAAAACTAGAAAACTCAGAGAGAAGGGAGACTATATAGCTTTCCTATCAATTCCCTCAGCTTCCAATTTATTCCCAGAGCCTTGGTGGCCCTGCTCTAGGATTCACTTATTTAATCCATTCAATCAATGTGTTTTTAAATACTTAATGAGCACCTATTTTGTTCAAGGCCTGGATAACCATTTGAAATGAACCCACATTCCTTTGTGAATAAAGTGAGTGACTTTATGGAAGGATATTAACAGCAAGGCCATTACTAATTAACAGGCATTGAATGTACTCCTAGGATAGTTGAAAAAGTATCAGAGAAGTCACAGGCACGTCTATCTACTGTTGGATTTGATGCAGCAGCAGCTTAGGAAGGGAAAGGAATTCTGGGGGAATAGAGGAGTGATTCCTCCCAACTGTAAAATCAGAAACTGGCTCTGAGCTCTGCTGGCTATTTTATGTAGGGAGGGTAGTTGATTTTGTCCCCAAAAAACATTGGACAATGTGTGTAGATATTTCTGGTTGTCACAATGGACATGCTACTGGCACCTAGTGTGCAGAGGCTAGGGATACTTCTTAACATTCTGGAATGCACAGGACAGCTTCTACCATAAAGAATGACCCAAGTCAAGATGGCCATAGTACTGCAGCAGAGAACCCTGCTATACAGTGATAGCTACAACCACACAAGTTTCTGCTCTCCAGAAGCTCAGAGTGAGTAACTAGCTCATCCATAACCATGAGAAGTAGACTGACTAAACTTTAAAGCCTCACTCTGAGCCTGGATGCTTCTAGCAAAAGCCTTGTTCTCCTGAGACTAGCCATGACCACAGCAGCTATTCACATTCATCTCATTAAAGCAAAGGCTATCTACACTCTTACCCTGACAGCTGCTGAAGGGTAAGATGACCTCATCTATCACTCTGACTGGGTCCATACTGTTTATTCCCATAGGTTCTTCCAATAACTGTGCCGTTCACAGGCCTTTAAAAGTTTCCTTTGAAGAAACTTATAGTGAATATGGACAGAGATGGTGGGTGCTATGGTTTGGATAATGGTGTGTCCCCCAAGGGTGCATGTTCTAAAAGCTTTGTCTCTGGTATAATGACTTTGGGAGGTGGTGAGATCTTTAAGAGGTGGGGCCTAATTGGAAAGCACTATCCAGTTGGTTGAGGGCATGGGAGGAACAAACAGAGGAAGTGAGAACCCTGTTCCCTCTCTCTTTGCTTGTGCCCGCAATCCTCTCCATTTCTGTCAGCCATATTGTGTTGTACAACCAGAATCTGGCTTGTACCAGCCCCAAACCTTTGGAGTTCCCAGCCACCGGATTTTTGAGCCAAACAAAACCCTACTCTTTATAAATCATCTACTTTCTGGTATTTCTGTTTACCAACACAATAAAAGACTATATAGTGTAGAGAAGAGGACACTTGGGGGAAACAGAAAGAAACCAGCTGAAAGGTCTGTTCTCTGACTTCTCCCGAGGATGAGAGGATAATTTCCCTCTAATTGTTCTTTCCCTGAATCTACCTCTCTACTGGAGAGGCAGGGAATATGCCCTTCCAAACGTATGCTGAGATCTCCACCTTACCTGATCACAGAGGGTCCCAATCAAGCCTTCCAAATCTTGCTTCTCATGAAGGACCATCTGCTTCTCTTCATATTCTTGCTCTAGCTGCATTTCTAGCTGGCGGAGCTGTGGACACAGAGGGCAGATGCATGCACAGGGTGAATGATCTCCATCTGGACTAATTCCCCAATGCAAGAACCCTTGGGATGAGGCGGATGTGGAGTTTGTGGATTTGTTCCACAAAAACTGCCCTGGTGATGAGGAGTTCTCCAACTGAGAACTTGGGAGTCTAAAAGCTTGGGAGCTGGACAAAGGTGGGGAGAGTTGACCACTTAAAAAGATCCCCTTGCCATTGACTTTAAAGCCCCTTCCCCCAGGTCCCCACCAGAATGGAGATCTCCCTCCTATAGCTATAGACAACACTTGAATATGTACAAGTTTTGGCACTCTGATTTTTAAAGGCTCTGGATAGCATTACAGCCAACATTTTAAAATGCATCTGTCTCCCTTATTCAATACACTATGATACAGCAAAAATGTTCCAAAAAAAGAAAAAAGTTGCATTGGCAAATATTTGGTTTTTTTTTTTTTTTTTTGGCTGCCTGTTTGTTCCCCCTCCAACATTAATAAATTGACACCTTAATTCTCAGTGCAGTTGGAGGTAGGGTATAGGGAAGGAAGGATAAATAGGTTTAGATGAGACCATGAGAGCAGATTTCGTGGTGGAATTTGTATTCTTATAAAAGACTTCAGGGAGCTTGCTTCCTCTCTCTCTCTCTCCATCAGGTGAGACTACAATGAGGAGGCAGCCATCTACAGGCCAGGAAGAGAACCCTCACCAGACACCAAAGCTGCTGGCACTTTGATCCTGGGCTTCCCAGTCTCCAGAACTGTGAGAAATAAATGCTTGCTGCTTAAGCCAGACTATGGTATTCTCCTATAGTGGTCTGAACTGTCTAAGACATTTGATAATGACAACCTCATTTTTTAGAAAAAGAATAAATTTTATTTAATAGAATTTTTTAATGTAGGTTACACACACTTGCTGGACAGTCAGAGAGAGGAAAAGTGAGAAATAAACCCCCTCCTGAGGGGTAGGGGAGATGGTTACACCACAATCCTTTTTCCTCCATTATCCTCTTGGGATTTGGGGCATGCATGCACATGCACCAGCATGATTTTCAACCCATCAGATCTGGGACTCAAACTGTGCAGTTGGCCATGTGGGATCCAGTGCCTTAACCTCCACCCCAAACCTCATTTAATTGACATTGGGTTTTGATTTCTCAGTGATTGCCCAGTACAGACATTCTCCTCTAGAATGACTACTCCTACTATAGCTTTGCAGCCTCACCAGCCTCTCTTGAGTATGTTGTCTCATCCCTTTCATCTTTCATTTCCACCACCAGACTTTAGTGACCCTATTTCGCAGATGGACAAACTAAGCCCTGAGGAGGACCGCAAGTACATACTCTTAAATTAAGTGTTGTTGACAAGAGTAAGAGTTTCTGGCCCCAACTCTTTCTGCCACCCCACACAGCTGTAGAATTTCTACTCTGGTCACTCACAATTGATTTCCTGCCATGCTGGGAGATAGCCTGAACAGAGCAGTCACTGGAATTTGAAGTCAATGTTGGTGTCTGTTATAAGGAGAAAAACACCTTTCTCTGACCTTACTCTCTCCTTTTATAAATCTGTCCAAGAAAAAGCCTCAGGAGGGTCTGGGTCACATCTCCAACTCATTAGAGCCCTGGGAATCAGGGAACATACAACACTTTGAGGAACTCTGAACAAAAGTTTGTGTAACCTTCCCCTGTAGGAACATAGACAGGACTGGGGGCTTCCATCTCTCTTGATGCTCTTCAGCTGAGACATATAAGGCACTGTGCCCATATCTGTTTTTAGAATGAAGACCAGAACATCTAAAACTCATTTTGAAAAATATGCAACATAAGAAAAGCTATAAATCAAGCAAGGTAAAGTTATCTAGGATGTGTTCTGTAGAATATTTCCACATGTGCTCACAGGTATGATGGGGGAAGATGGGAGAGAAAGAAGAGGTGATGGTAGCATAAGAGTGGGAACCTGGAGCCAGCAGGTGGCATGGCGGTTAAGGTGCTGGATTCCCACAAGGCCTACTATGGTTTGAGTCTTGGACCTGGTGCTTGAAAATCATGCCAGATGTATGTATGTGAGTGCCCAAACACCTAAGAGGAGAATGGAGTAGAAGGGATTATGTATGCCATTCCCCCTGGGATGGAAGGAGTGATTTCTCACTATGCCTCTCTCTGTCTCTCTTTGTTTCTCTCCAGTGAGTGCACACACCCTATGGCAAATCAAACAAACAAAGCAGGAACCTGTTGTATGAGGCTGAATTGAAAACTTTAAGCAATTCTGCTCTAAGGACTCATGTTACATTCCCATTAGTCAATCTCTCTATGAGAATGCTTATCTCAGCATTGGTTAAAATGACAGAAAACCAGAAACAACCTAAGTGTCCAATAACAGGGGATTTGTCAGATAAATTAGAGCACCTGCTGAAAGTTGATTACTAGGCTATTACACATAAACACTGGATCTATATTTCTGGACATGAAAAGAGACTGTGGCAATATCTGAGTGCAGTTGGCTTCAAAACAGCATAACTTCACTTAGTAAAAATGGTATCTCTCCAAATATGTATGCATGTACATACAGTGAAAGAGAGACATGAAAGAACATTTAAAATGGTAGTTAATGATGCCAGGAGGTAAGATTTCAGGAGTTTACAGCTTTCTTAAACTGTGTGAAATGTCTGCAAAGAGCTTGGAAAAAAATGGAAGAAATGATCTGAATTTCAAGGGAATTAGAAAGGAAGTAGTCCCATTACTGAAACTTAGAATTCCTCATCCAATGTGTCCATCACCTGGCATTATGGGCTCTTGGTTGAAATCTTGGAGTGATTATGCTGGGCAATTCCAGAGGCTCCTGAAAGTTCCACAATTATATTTTAGATAGATATTTCTGCTCCTGCAGCTTTGAAAACACCTGAGGAGCTCAAGTCTCAGGTGGTTGCAGAAAGAGCCTGTTCCCAGGCACTAGCTTCCTCCTCAAACTCAGGAAGAGTTGAACATGCCAGGCAAACATGCCAGGACCCAAGAGCACAGCTGTGCTTGCTGTTCACATACCCTCTTCTGGCAGGACTGACGGACATCCTCCAGCTCTTCCTCCTGGTCTTCGCGGTCCTTCTGGTGCATCTGCTTCATCCGCTCGATCTCCAGCTCAAACCGCTGGCGGAGCTGGGGGACAGCAAAGACAGAATGTGAAGATGGCCTATTCCATCCCCCCTGCTCTCCATGTCACCTTTGACAATCCAGCTGCAACTCTCAGCTTTGGAATGCATGGTTGATAGTCAAGTGATCTCCCTACACACCCTGAAGGGTAGACAAATAGCCCAAGTGTTCTCTCTATCCCTTCCTGTGGCCATGACAGACATTAGCAATCAAGCACACTCTTCCACTGAGTTTAGAGACAGCCTCAGAATCCTTCCCAACACCCTTCAAATGAAACCAATTTGTCACCCCTGGAGCAGCTATTGGCAGTGGTTTTTTGGATGGATGAATGGGTGGATGTACAATAGAACAAAACTTTTTGAAGATATGAAAGTCAGCACAGGGAATTAAGTTGTTCAAGATGTTTATCTTAGAAATTTACCTCTGGATGAGTTTTTTTTTTTCATAGAAAACTTTTTTAAAAAGTTTTTTGGGGGGCTATAGGGTGCATAGCAAGACAGAGAGAGGGAAAGTAAAAAATCACCCTAAGTGGGGATGACCACACCACAATCTCTTCTCCTCCATTCTCCTCTAGGAATTTTGGCCATGCAGTTGACGTGATTTTTCAAGCCACCAGATCTGGGACTCAAACCACAGAGTCAGCCATGAGGGATCCAGTGCCTTAACCTCTATACCATCTGCTAGCCCCAAAATAACCATCTTAAAATGCTGTTATGATAATTAGATAAGATGATTCATATAAAGCACCGAGCATGGTACCTGACACACAAATATTACTTTCTTTTTCCCCATTATTTTGAAAAAAATAGAGAAAAGACTCTCCTCTACCTCACTGTCTGCCAATTAAGAGCTCCGTTCCTATGGAGGGGCTGGGTCTTTAAAAATGAGACCCACCCAAGTGTGTACACAAGTAGGCAAAGAGCTGTAGGTGATATTTAATCTGCGTGGTGTTGGTATAAAAGGTTCTGGAGGGACCAGCAGGTGGAGTAATGGTTAAGGTGCTAGACTCCCACATGGCTAACTGTGGTCTGAGTCCCCATGATGGTGTGGCCATAGCCCCTGGGGAGGGGGTGGTGTCTTACTTTCTCTCTCATTGTCTTTCTGTCTCTCTGGCGAGCACACACACCCTATGGCAAAATTAAATGAAATTTTCAAAATATAAAAAATAAAAATTTTTAAAAAAGGTTCTAGAATTGGAGACAGAAGTCATGGGTTCTAATTCTAGTTCCAGACTTCACTTTCTTTTTCTTTCCTTTTTTTTTTTTTTTGAAGAGGTTTTTTTGCTATAGGGCGCGTGCGCTCACCAGAGAGACAGAGAGATAGAAAGTGAGAAATCACCCCCCAGGGGGGATGGGCACGCCACAATCCCTTCTCCTCCATTCTCCTCTCGGGATCTTGGGCATGCACACATACGCGCCTGGCGTGAGTTTAAGCCACCGGGTCCGGGACTTGAACCGCAGTCGACTATGTGGGAGTCCAGCAACATAGCCATTACGCTAACTGCTGGTCTCCAGACTTCACTTTCTTGATCTGCATAATTGAGAAAGTGGCTCATGCTCTTGCTTCTCAAAGTTTGTAAGACGAAAGAATTGCCTAATGCAGTGTGTGTGTGCTTGTGTGTGCTTGTGTGTGTGTGTGTGTGTATGTATGAATGTATGTGTCTGATGTTATTTTTTTAGACAGGTTCTAAAAAACATGTCATGATTCTCCTGCCTCAGCCTCCCAAGTAGCTGGGACTACAGGCATATACCACTGTACTTGGCTTCTTAGGGCCAACCAGATTGAACCAGGGCCTTCAATGTGGCCCCAGCCTGCCAACACCAGCATTCAATGACTGCTACTGTGCCTGGGCCGTGACGCATTTTTAAAACATTTTGGGATCGGACGGTAGCGCAGTGATAAAAAGCAATGTTCTCTGAGGCTGATTCCCACAGGAAGGTTCTGAGTTCACATCTGAGGACCTCCCTGAGTGCGCTGGGCACACATGTGTCTGCAATCTAGGTGGGGATTAATCATCCTCTCGAGGCCCTTGTTTGGGGAGGAGGGAAGGTACCAGTAGCTCTCCCCCTCCTCCTTCTTCCTTCTCTCTCTATCCCTCATTGTCTCTTTCACTCATGGAGCAAACAAATAAACTTCATCTTTGTAAAGATTTAAATTCCAGAGCTTCACCCTAGACCAACTAGATGAGATTCTCGAGGATACGGGGCCCAGCAATCTCTACATTTACCCTTTCCTTTATCAGTGCTTCTTTTGCTTTGTTTTGGTTTGATTTGGCTTTTACTATAGGTCACACGCACTCACTAGAGAAAAAAAGAGGAGGGGGAATGTAAGAAAAAAGAGGGGGGCAATGTAAGAAATCACCCCACAGAGTGCATGGCTCCACTGCAATCCCATCTCCTCTGGTTTCTGCTTGGGATCTTGGGCACACATGCATACATGCCTGGTGTTATTTTTGAGCTACCAGGTCTGGGACTTGAACCTCGAAGCCAGCCATGTGGGATCCAACACCTTAACCTACACACTACCTGCTGGCTTCCATGTATCAATGCTTTTCATTTATGTATTTATATATTTATTTACTTAGAGAGATTTTTGCTTTAGGACACATGCACTCACCAGAGAGACAGAGAAATGGAAAGTAAGAAATCACCCCACCCCAGAGGGATAGTCATGCCGCAATCCCTTCTTTTCCATTCTCCTCTCAGAATTTTGGACATACATGCATATGAGCCCTGTTTGTTTCAAGCCGCTGGGTCCATTACTCAAACCACAGTCAACTGCATGGGAGTCCAGCAACCTAATCATTACGCCATGTGCTGGTCTTGTATCAATTCTTTTTTTTTTATTTCTTTTTTATTTTTTCATTTCTTTTTCTTTTATACATTCAATCACAATATTACTATCAATTCTTTTTAATGCCATGAGCCATGGAGCAGTATTTGGAACGAATGCACAGACAGATAGCACTGTAGAAACTGGAGCTAAACATCGACTGAACTGTCCCAGTGCCTCTCATCTTTCGGAAGTCCCTGACATAAAAATGAAATGGAGAAAAATGCAATTTTTGTCTTTTAAAAATGTTGGTAACATTCCCTGCTCTGGAGGGCTGTGGTGAAGAGTAAAAAGGGTAGTGTACGTCAGAGCCCCTGTTACCGTTCCTGGCATAAAACAGGCTCACTTTAAATGTCAACTTCCTTCCTTTCCTCCTTTAAAATGACAGAGGTTATGGGAAGATAATCCAAAATGAGGAGCCTAAGCAAGTAAATATAATATTTCTTTTTCATTTTTTTTTCCTAGCCTCTTAGACACTCTTGACATCTGCAATACCATTTATGTCAAACTTATATGAGTTAACATAAAATTCCCTGGGAAAAGTGCTATATTATAATCAATAAATATCTACTGGATGTCTACAAGGGCACGGTACAGCATGTACTTATGGGTAAAGCTAAAGATGGATAAAAGTGTTGAGTCAGGCTCACTTCCTGGAAGGTGGAGGGTGGAAAATTAAGAAGCAGCATTAATTTTTGGGTCCCTGAAGTCACAGTAGTGCAGCCCTGCCTCCAAGCACAAATGGTGCCCTGGTGGTATCTTAAAGAGTTAGTGCGATTTTCAGAAGTGCTTCTTGTATTCTTGGCTACATGAGGGTCCTTCTCCTGTATAGAACCCTGGGTTGCTGGGACAAGCAGATGGAATAATGGTTGCATCGCTGAACTCCCATAGTCGAATGTGATTTGAGACCTGGTGACTTAAAACTCATGTTGGGTGCCCAAAATCCCAAGAGGAGAATGGAGCTGGCCCAGGCCCTGGGTAAGTCTGTGTTTGAGAAGGACCTCCAGGAGAAAGTGACTCAGTAGCCATTCTCCCTGATGGGTGATTTCTTCTTTTCTGTCTCTCTGGCAAGTGCACATGTCCTATAGCAAACATTTCTCAAAAAAAAAGAAAAAAAGAAAGAAAGACAAAGAAAAGAAAAAGAGAAAGAAGAACCCTGAGTTGCTATCGAGCTGCATGGTCCTGTGTGTCCCTTAAAGTCTTCCACCAGAGCTGGATGTCGAGATGGCGCAACAGCAAAACATGACACTTTGTGAGGCTGGCCCACATGGAAAGCTTCCAGGTGTACATCTGAGTATGCTGGGCACACATGTGTCTAAGACCCAGAGCTGGCTGAAGCTGAGGATGGAAGCAAGAGTAAACATTCCCCTTATATATTAATGGGTGAGAGAGGCACTGGGTGATTTTTTTTTAACAAAGGATAAAATATTTACACTTTTTTCTTTTGCGAATATTTCCTCCAAGTCTGTGATTTATTCTTGTTGTTATTGTTGTTTTATTTTAAAAGTCTTATCTAATATAACAGATTTTATGGAGAAAAACAGACCAACTAAGGTGATGGAAAGAGAATGTCAGTGGGGGTGGGAATATCTGCAAAGTGAACAGGGAGGCTGCTTTGAGGAAGTGACATTGTACTTTGCAGGTAGGAGAGGGCTAAATCACAAAGGATCTGAATGTCAGTCTGAGGAGGTTAGAGGTTCTGTGGAGCAATAGGGACAGTGGAAAAATGAGGAGCAGCTGAGTGAGGCATGCCCATGTGTATTTAATAACTTCGCTCTACATTGAAGCCTGCATGGGACGGGAGTCAACCTGGACAGGGGCTTTCCTACCTGCTCCAGCTGCTTAATGGTATTTTCCTGTTTTTTTTCCTGCTGACTCTGAATTTCCTGCTGTTCGAGAGCAGTGGATTCCAGCTTCCAGAGCCTCTCCTTCAAGCCAGCGATGCAACTTTCCCCCAGAGAGGGTGACCCCAGCAGCTCTCGTTTATGGTCCTGCAGCATCTCCACCTTCTGCTTCAGCTGTAAGGCTTCCTGCTCCTTTTGCTACAGAGGCAATGGGGACAGAAGTCTGGAGTCACATTGGAATAACCCACACTTCCCTGGGAGACCTCTACAACCTGCTGGAGTGAAACTTCCCATTGTGCAATGCTTGCCATCTGCACCTCAGCCTTGCAGCCCCTCACAATGCTCCCTATGGGACACTAGCAAGGACTGCTCTCTGGGACAGCTCAGACAAGCATCTGCCAGGAGGATTGGGAAGGATAGGATTGGAGGAGAGCAACGCCATCATCCTTAGAATTAGACATCAGAGTTCAGAAAGGAAGTATTTGCCCCGTTTGTAAAGGAGATGTAGCCACACAGCCAAAGCTTTGTTATGTGCTTTCTGTGTGAGACAGAGCAGAGCGGCCAAGTGTCCCGAAATGACTCTTCCAAGGTAGAGAGTCAGCCCCAGAGTCCCATAATGTTGGGCTAGATCAAGAAAGAGGTGGATGCCAGGATAAAGTGCTCAGCGGTCCTCCCAGGCGGTAACAGGGACTCACAGAAGGATGAGCAGCAGCCAAGTAAGGTGCCTATGACCTATTTTAATGAAATCTCTCTGCTTTGGAGCCGACATGTCACAGGGCGCTGCTCCCAGAAAAGGCCATAGCTAACTTGTTCTCTGCCGAGTGTCTTGCCTCTCACAGGTAGACACCTTGTAACCCAGGCAGGTGACCTGAGCAAGATTACAAGATCAAGCTAGGGAAATCTGAATCTCAACCTGCCAGTCGCTGTTTGTTTTCTTTAGACATGCTGGGACCCATGGCACCAGCTGCCTGGCAGACCAGGACACCCACACGGGGTTCTCTCCCTGTCACCATTGGCAGCAGGTACACAGTGGAGTTTCCCAAGGTCAGCAACCAAGAACTGAGGTGGCTTGGGGACCCCCCCCCCTTTACCTTCAGCTGCTGCTGGAGCTGGCCCAGCTCCCACCGCACACTGGTGTTCTCCTGGGTCGCTTTCTCCCGGAGGCCCTTCTCAAACACAGACTCGCCCAGGGCCTGAGCCAGCTGCATGTCAAACCTGCCCAAGGTAAAACACATGTCATGGCACTATGAAGGGAGAAACGTGAGCAAGGTGGAGAGGGCTGGGGAGAACCACAAGGATGAGAGAATAGAATGATGGAAGGTTTGCTCGGTGTTGTTACATAGGGTTGGAAGGATATAGGGTAGGAATCTGGAATGCCACAGAGCAATTTTTAGTGTTCATATAGAGTGTTCACAAAAATACTTGGTACTATAGACTTGATCTATAGATAAAATTAAAATAGAATAAAATTATATACAATTACAGAATGAAAAATAAAAATATATAAGTATGTAGAAAAAACAAGTATCTGACTAACCAACACACGGTAAGACCTGTTAACTATACTAGGCCCAGGGACCAGCAGTTAGTGTAACGGCTATGTTGCTGGACTCCCATGTAGTCGACCACGGTTCACGTCCCGAACCCGGTGGCTTAAACTCACACCAGGCACGTGTACGTGCGTGCCCAAGATCCCAAGAGGAGAATGGAGAAGGGATTGTGGTGTGGCCATCCCCTCTGGGGGCGGGGGTGTGTGATTTCTTGCTTTCTGTCTCTCTGTCTCTCTCTGTCTGTCTGGTGAGCACACGCGCCCTATAGCAAAAAAACTCTTCAAAAAAAAAAAAAACTATACCAGGCCCAAGTTAGCATCTATTATTCATTGCCAATGAATAAAAAATAAACTATACACACACACACATATATATACATATATATAATATATACATGTCTATACATATATTTCATGTATATATGTATAGACACACACACACACATCACTAACACATGAACAAAGAATATTCTATATTTCATAGTTTGCATTAGATTGTCTGATTTATGGACTCATAAACTATATTAAAGCATGTTAATTATTGATAAAGTACTGGAAATTTATACATTCTGTCTTGCCCTTATTTTTTTCCCAAATGTGAAAGCTCAAAGACTTGACAGTACTCCTTGTTAGGGACCCTCTTGCCCCTCCATGATGAAGCTACCAGATAAGAAGCACTTTCTGTATTTTGATATCATTCTGTTCTATTGCCCTAGCCATCTACTCCCCATTACAGATGGGAAAAGCCAGAGAGGAGTCTTTGGTAAGCCTCAATAACATGTGATTTTGAGTCATCTTCCCTTGGTCCAAACAGGAAGTCCAGAGAACTTGGTATGGTAGAACCAAGCATGGAGTTTGGGCCTTGGTAATAAGAAAGTCTTCCTTGTTACAAGACTAGGCCTTGTTCTTTAATACGAGGTGGTCATTCTAAGTTTGAGAAAGCCCATCATAAATTCCAGAAGGGAGCCCTCCTGCTGGAATAGCCCAGGAACTTTCTGATTGGCTGTTGGTGACATCACTCAAGAGGGGCAATTTGCTGCCTCTAAATGGAAACATTGCAATGAGAGTGATGGTCCAGGAGTCCCAATGTGCAGGTCTGGGCTGGAATCCACAGAGCACCAGTCCTTACAATACAGCAAGAAATATGTTATTGTGTACACTGACAGAGGAGGAAACTCAAGTTCAAAGGTGATTTCACCCCGAATTCTAAAGTGGTGTAAGTGGGCTTGAGCCAACTTCCCCAGTGTCTTAGCTACTTCCCCAACTACCTGTTGCCCTGGGACAGGTGAGGCAAGATAGCAGGGGCCAGAAAGTGACTTGAAGTTCCAGAAGAGTCCTTGACTTAACAGGCCACCTAACGTCAAAAAATAGCTCCTGGAGCTCTGACTTTCGAAACACATTGACTGACCCACTGCCTGAGACCAGACGGATTGGCATACACCCTTCTGCACTAGGGGTCAGCCTAGGGACAAGACTCCCATGAGTGAGGGGGTCAGTGAGACTAGCATAGGGCTTACTGCAAGAGTTCTGTCACCCCTTGGAACTGAGCTTTGTGACCCAGAGGGTAGTCATGGCAATAAGAAGCCAAACCCAAATAAAACCATTCTGGGTCACTCTGAACCTAGAAGCCAAGACAGGACAGGAAACTCTCTCAGCATGGGAACATCACTCTACCTGGGTGCAGCAAATGAAGGTGGCAGCTGCATCTACAGTTTGACTAAATGTGGAGAGGTGCAAAGATCTCGCCCTCACCATAGCCGTTCAGCCTGCATTTTCACCATTAGTCTGAGACTTCTGCTGCCCCCTATAGGCTTCCTACTGAAATGCTCACCTATCTGAAAAGGGAATGGTGGTTATCTGCAATTAGCATCAAGGCATAAATTAGCTTCTGCCGAGAGATGATAGTAGAGAGAGAATCTCAAGACAAGTACGTTTTGTAAGGAAGGAATTTATGAATAGAGAAATGGGGACCCCAGGGAGGTCCTTAAGTCACTGGAATGAAGGATTCTGTCTAAGCAGGTGAGGGAAGGAGTAGAGGGATAGAATTCTTGTGGCTGCATAAATTCTAGAGGCCAGCTCCCTCCCCATCAGAGAGGCAAAACCAAGGTCATCGCAGCTGGGAGAGACCTGGTGGATGATGGCAGCCACACCTCTCATTTTACTGATGAGGTCTGACAGAGCTATTCATTGGCATCGAGTGACCTGTTAAATCCAAGGACTCCTCTAAAACATCAGTCACCCTCTGGCCAAGAAAGGCAGAGTCACTTGACAAGATCACACAACAAATGGCCAAGGACAAATTGAACCCTTTTCCCCACTTCAAGGGTAAGGTTTAGCCAGAGCCTCCTTAGAGAAATGGAAAATGGAGCAGAATAAGGGATCAGCAAGAAGAGAAGGAACATCTCCTATCTTGGAGGGCATGCTAGCAACCCCCAGAAGATCTTTTTTTTTTTTTTTTCCCAGATGAAGAAGCCAGCTAAGGAAAGCTCAAGGATACATGAAGGAAAAAAAAAAAAAACTAGCAGATCAAGTTCAAAAGCTATGCCACCTCCATGGAAATATTGGGTCATCAGAAAAGTCATGACACAGTTTTGCATAGAAAAATAGAAAAAGGTATAGCATCACTTTCCCAATGACCCAAAATAATTCTGCTTGCTACTTCTTGGAAAAGGAGCACCCTCAGTAAAAACCAAGACGTGGAAATTTTTTTCTGTATTTTGTCCTGTATCTTTTAGAAGAAGATGAAGTCCACCTATTTGTCACCTACAAAGTCTCCATGAGGGTTTACTCAACTCAAAACAAGACCCCCCCACATACCTCTACCCTCACCAAGTAAGCTAAAGAACTTTCCATACAGCCAGACTGTCCAGAGATAAAAATCCTCACAGGTGCTGGGGTTTTGCTAGAAGCCCGTGAGTGTGGGCCTGGGTACACAGTCCAACCTCTACCACTGCCTAGCTGTGACAGACAACTCTTAACAAGAAAGCAAGGAGGAGACTCAGTGTGCAGATTTAAGGCTGACCTCTCATTTGTGCAAAAGGTCTAGCTCTTCCAGAATTGTTGACGTGGTTTAAGAGCACAAACTCTAAATGAGAAGGGCAGGGTTTCCATTTTTTTTGTTTCCCTCTCATTCTTTTAACTCATTTTCAACAGTGAGAAGAGGAAACAGAATTTAGTCCACTTAAGATGTACCCACCACCTAATTTAGTCACCACAAGGGGGCGTTCTCACTTGCAGCCTATGTATAAAGTCTCTGAGGTTGAGAGGGTTGAGTGACCTGCCCAAGATCACACAACCAGAAAGAGGTACCACTGGGACTTGAATCAAGAAGGTTTATATCAGTGCCTACACTCCTAACCACCATGAGACACTATCCTGACCCTCCGTAAGAACCCCTTTACCTGACAGATGGAAATGCTAAGGCCCAGAGAGGTCAAGAAAGTTCCCCAAAGTCACACTGGTAACAGAATAGAGTAATTTCTTGCTGGATTCTTGAGAGAACCAGACAGAAATAAGGTGTGAGAAAGAAGGGAGAAAACTAGGGTGGAGTAAGGTTAAGCAACATGGAAGATGAGGAGGCATGACAGAAGTGAGGAGGCTATAGAGGAGAACCTGGAGACCCAGAGGACCCAAGCACCAATGCAGCCCACCCCGGTAGCCCAGGTGACGGTGTGGGACACAACTCACTTCTTCTGCTTCTTCTCCAGCTCATGGTTTCGGCTCTGCTGGTTTTCCAGTAGCACACGGGTGTCCTCCAGGTCACAAGTTAGATGGTGGCATTTCCTCTTCAGCTGGTGAGCTGTCTTCTTGGCTCCCTCATAAGCACTCTGCAGTTCCCCAAGCTATGGGAGGAACAGAATAATTTACCTGGCTCTGTGGGTGCCAAATGGCTTTTTTTTTTTTTTTTTTTTTTTGCGTGTGTGTGCTTAACAGAGAGAGAGAGCAACAGACAGAGACAGAGAGAGGGAGAAAGCATCCCCCAGTGGGACATGGTGCACCACAGTCCCTTCTCCATTTCTCCATCCTCTTGGGATTCTGGGCATGCACATGTAGACAGTGTGTTTTTCAGACCACTGGGTGTTGGATTCAGATGGCATCCTTAGCCTTGTGAGATCCACCTCTCTTTACTAGGCCATGGCACTAGCTTGAATGGGCTTTGTAACTGTTTATTCCAAAGAGCTGCCATTTCCAAAGTGAGCTTAACGGATCAGACACTGGGGCTGGAGAAGCCCTGTCTTCACCACTTTCTACCTGTGTCACCTCCAGGATGCTACTTCCCTGAGCCTCAGTTTCCTGAGAGACAAAACGGAGATAATCCCATCCATCTCTTAGAGATGTTGTAACTTTCCTTCAATAATCCTCCTGCCAACACACACACATCTGCCCTGCTTTAGGCAGATGGCCCTTGAGCTCTGAGAACTTCATAGTCCCATCAGCTGCTATAATCTGGGGAGATTAGTGAGGATTCTGTATGGGGCCATCAAAATGACATACCTAGAAACTCTGACCAGGAAGCCCAAGAGTCAGGTCTTAAAGGTTAGAGCAGTTGATAATACTTGGGATGGGCTGAGCTACATGGAGACACACACAGCTTTAAACAAACAGAAAAAGAAAAGCCTCTTGCATCTTCCTTCAAGGAAACACCCTCCCAATGTTCTAGTTTAGATCTGGGAAAGAGCGCAACTCAGCACACTCGCTTTGAAGAAATGGCCTCATTAAAGAATTGCTTTAAATAAGCAAAACTCTGAGTTAATGAAGCCTGTAATTCTAAATTCAGTATTTGAAGGCAAATGGGATGTTTTCTTATATTCTGCCGCTCAGAAAAGGTTGCAGTTTTATTACTTTTTAATGTAGCATGAATATCTTCCTTCCTTAGGGAAACTGACCCGACTTTATAATTTGTTATTAAAGAGCTGGGCTGCGGTTGTCCTTCTGTGTTTGTCAATGGCTCAGAATGTCTCTTGAGGATCATGATGCAGTGTCCATCTTGGAAGTGACCATTAAAACTATCATCACCCCGGAGAAGAGCTGAGTCTTATTTCCATGGTTTATAAAACCCCATGTAATCTCCCCCTGGCCCTCCTCTGCAAAATGATCACATGATACATTTTTCCTCAGGTTGAATATTAAAGACAGGCAAAGGTGATGTCCAACCTAGGGCTCTTACATTGGAAGGGGGAGACCGAGAAACAAACAGATAATTAAAGCACAACATGACAAGGCTTATATTTGGGGAGACAGTTCAGGGACTCCCAACCCAATCTGTACCAGCAAAGCCTTTGTGATGAGTGACATTTATACTGAAATCTTAAGAATAGTTGGAGTGCCAGCCCCAAAGCACAGTGATTAAGCCCTGTGCCTTGAGAGCCAGATCCCACATGACCAACCATAGTTCAAATCCCAGCCCCAGCAGCTTGAAAAACATGTCAGATGCAGATACATGGGTGTCTAAGCTCCTGACAGGATAGAGGATGGAAATGCTAAGGCCCAGAGAGGTCAAGAAAGTTCCCCAAAGTCACACTGGTAACAGAATAGAGTAATTTCTTGCTGGATTCTTGAGAGAACCAGACAGAAATAAGGTGTGAGAAAGAAGGGAGAAAACTAGGGTGGAGTAAGGTTAAGCAACATGGAAGATGAGGAGGCATGACAGAAGTGAGGAGGCTATAGAGGAGAACCTGGAGACCCAGAGGACCCAAGCACCAATGCAGCCCACCCCGGTAGCCCAGGTGACGGTGTGGGACACAACTCACTTCTTCTGCTTCTTCTCCAGCTCATGGTTTCGGCTCTGCTGGTTTTCCAGTAGCACACGGGTGTCCTCCAGGTCACAAGTTAGATGGTGGCATTTCCTCTTCAGCTGGTGAGCTGTCTTCTTGGCTCCCTCATAAGCACTCTGCAGTTCCCCAAGCTATGGGAGGAACAGAATAATTTACCTGGCTCTGTGGGTGCCAAATGGCTTTTTTTTTTTTTTTTTTTTTTTTTCAGCATGTGTGTGCTTAACAGAGAGAGAGCGACAGACAGAGACAGAGAGAGGGAGAAAGCTTCCCCCAGTGGGACATGGTGCACCACAGTCCCTTCTCCATTTCTCCATCCTCTTGGGATTCTGGGCATGCACATGTAGACAGTGTGTTTTTCAAACCACTGGGTGTTGGATTCAGATGGCATCCTTAGCCTTGTGAGATCCACCTCTCTTTACTAGGCCATGGCACTAGCTTGAATGGGCTTTGTAACTGTTTATTCCAAAGAGCTGCCATTTCCAAAGTGAGCTTAACGGATCAGACACTGGGGCTGGAGAAGCCCTGTCTTCACCACTTTCTACCTGTGTCACCTCCAGGATGCTACTTCCCTGAGCCTCAGTTTCCTGAGAGACAAAACGGAGATAATCCCATCCATCTCTTAGAGATGTTGTAACTTTCCTTCAATAATCCTCCTGCCAACACACACACATCTGCCCTGCTTTAGGCAGATGGCCCTTGAGCTCTGAGAACTTCATAGTCCCATCAGCTGCTATAATCTGGGGAGATTAGTGAGGATTCTGTATGGGGCCATCAAAATGACATACCTAGAAACTCTGACCAGGAAGCCCAAGAGTCAGGTCTTAAAGGTTAGAGCAGTTGATAATACTTGGGATGGGCTGAGCTACATGGAGACACACACAGCTTTAAACAAACAGAAAAAGAAAAGCCTCTTGCATCTTCCTTCAAGGAAACACCCTCCCAATGTTCTAGTTTAGATCTGGGAAAGAGCGCAACTCAGCACACTCGCTTTGAAGAAATGGCCTCATTAAAGAATTGCTTTAAATAAGCAAAACTCTGAGTTAATGAAGCCTGTAATTCTAAATTCAGTATTTGAAGGCAAATGGGATGTTTTCTTATATTCTGCCGCTCAGAAAAGGTTGCAGTTTTATTACTTTTTAATGTAGCATGAATATCTTCCTTCCTTAGGGAAACTGACCCGACTTTATAATTTGTTATTAAAGAGCTGGGCTGCGGTTGTCCTTCTGTGTTTGTCAATGGCTCAGAATGTCTCTTGAGGATCATGATGCAGTGTCCATCTTGGAAGTGACCATTAAAACTATCATCACCCCGGAGAAGAGCTGAGTCTTATTTCCATGGTTTATAAAACCCCATGTAATCTCCCCCTGGCCCTCCTCTGCAAAATGATCACATGATACATTTTTCCTCAGGTTGAATATTAAAGACAGGCAAAGGTGATGTCCAACCTAGGGCTCTTACATTGGAAGGGGGAGACCGAGAAACAAACAGATAATTAAAGCACAACATGACAAGGCTTATATTTGGGGAGACAGTTCAGGGACTCCCAACCCAATCTGTACCAGCAAAGCCTTTGTGATGAGTGACATTTATACTGAAATCTTAAGAATAGTTGGAGTGCCAGCCCCAAAGCACAGTGATTAAGCCCTGTGCCTTGAGAGCCAGATCCCACATGACCAACCATAGTTCAAATCCCAGCCCCAGCAGCTTGAAAAACATGTCAGATGCAGATACATGGGTGTCTAAGCTCCTGACAGGATAGAGAAATGGAGGGAAAGATTGCAGTGTGACCATATCCCATTGCATGTTGTGGGGAAGGGGTTCCTCTCTCATGAAAGAGCCCTTTAGGAGATAACAACTATCTGGGCAGGGGTGAGAAAGTGTATCCTTGTGAGAAGAAACAGTGTACATAAAGGCCCAGAGATGAGAAAGAATGCATTTTTGGAAGGAGAAAAAAAAAAAAAAAAAACAGTATGGCAGAAATCAGTAGCATGCTGGAGTTGGCTGAACCAACATCCAAGAGTCAATCAAACAGTATGGCAGAAATCAGTGGCATGCTGGAGTTGGCTGAACCAACATCCAAGAGTCAATTCTCCACCTCTCCTCCAACTTCCAGGTTCAGTGGCATCGCAATGGCAGTTTGAAATTGGCCATGGTTGGGACCAGCAGGTGGCATGGTGGTTAAGGTGCTAGATACTCCCACATGGCTGACCATGGTTTGAGTCCCGGACCTGGTGGCTTGCTTTCTCACTTTCTGTGTGTGTGTGTGTGTGTGTGTGTGTGTGTGTGTGTGTGGCGAGCGCACGCGCCCTACAGTGAAAATCTCTCCAAAAAAAAAAAAAAGAAAAGAAATTGACCGTGGTGGGAGGACTTACACCATGGGAACTGCATAATGCTGCAAATCAATGTTTTATTTGTTTTTTTTTTTCCTTTTTCCCTCAGAGAGCCATTTATCTGCATGCTATTGGTTAGAATGCAGACTAATTAGAATGTAGAAGTAGCTGGGGACAATAGAAGACAGGTAGAGAAGCCAAACTCACTACATTCATCTACAAAGTCTAGAGAAGATACTATATATAGGTGTGATTACATTATATTTGTATTTATATACATATTATATATATACACACATGCATATATACATATATATTCTTATACACACACACACACAAACACACACACACACACACACACACACATGTGCTTTTAAGAAAGGAAAATTTCAGAATATCAGAAACACAGAGAACACAAAGCCAGAAGAATAATAATAGATACTGGTAGCATGGCAGCCAAGATGAGGGAGAAGAGCAGATGACAGATTTGGAAATATTCCTCGAGAAAGAGACTTAAGTTTAAATACACAGATAGACAGGAGTCAAGACCTTGGGCTCATAGACAATGAGCAGTTGGAATGCATACCCTTGCATTGTCACAGCCTTTAAAGAGCTTCCCTTTAGAGAGAGGGGACAATAAAAGCTCCATCCATTAGCCTGGATGGTGGCAAAAAAATTAAAAAGAAAGAGAGAAGAAAATGCTTGCATCCTGGAGCCAGTAGATGTTAAGATGCTGCATTCCCACTTGGTCAACCACAGTTCAAGTCCTGGACCTGATGGCTTGAAAAATCACTCTGAGTACATTAAAATGTATGCCCAGGATTCCCGGAGGAGTATGGAGGAGAAGCATGGCCAGCCCTCCTGGGGTTGATGTCTCACTTTCCCTCTCTCTGTCTCTCTCCAGCAAGTGTACGCATCCTATGGAAAAACAAAACAAAACAAATTAAACAAAGCTTGCTTCCATTCTGGCTCTAGGTAGGAAAGAAAGAATAAAAATCGTGGGTCTGTGCTTGATGAAGGTTTAGAGATCAAGCTGACACATTTCACATGTTGCAAATATCTGAGACTAAGAATTTAGTATATGGGTCAGCTGATGGCATGGTAGTTAAAGCAACTTGACCAACCCACTTGACCAACCATGCAATTCAAGTCCTGGACCCCAAAAATGCTGGGAACATGTGTGTGCATGTCCAAAATTCTGAAAGAAAAATGGAGGAGAAGGGATTGCAGTGTGACCATTTCCCATGGGGAAGGTACTTTTTCACTTTCCTTCTCTCTCCCTCTCTCCCTCTCTCCCTCTCTCCCTCTCTCTCTCTCCAGTGAGAGTATTTGCCCTCTAGCAAAATTCAAACAAATAAAAAGGAATTTAGTATAATCTCAGGGACTGCTACAAAAGAAATTCAAAAGTATTTCTGATAGAGGAACATATCCACACCCTGTTATCAAAGGACTCCAATTAAAATCAATAAAAAGTAAAGCTAAACACATAATTAAAATCAATTGAAGATTAACTCACAAGAAAAATAAAAAACAGTTAAATACACAAATGTACCATGAAGGTGGGGGTGGAGGGTGGGGGATGAGGAGGAACATTCTACAATGCAGAACACCCTAGACTACTGGGGTGGGCACAGAGGGACCTGTAGAAGACGAGCTCACAACCAACATTTACAAAAAACGTTCAAGTGGAAAATCTACCATGACAGCCTAATTTACAATGATTCAACAGTCTGAAGGAGACTGAAAGATTCTGTGGCTGCAGTGTGGTGGGTGGTTGAGGGGAAGAAGCTAGAGGCAGGGGACTCGTTAGAAGCCTGATCTTCTGTTCTAGATGAGAAACAGAGATAGCAGATTAGAATAGAAGCCATGGGAATGGATGAAGTCTGACAATTTTAAGAGTATAATAGTTATTTGATAGATAAGAATCTGATATCTAAAAGGGAAGATTATTTCCACAAGGTCCACACAGAAATGGAAATGGAACACATGTATCCTGAGTTCATGTACATGTTCTTTGTAACACAGTAGCATGTCTCTGGATAGAAGACCATGGAAAGAAAGTATGTTCCGTACTCCACAATGTCTAGCATGTGTATTGACAGCAGTGGTGGATAAACAGGAAGTGGTTGGTGCCCACTTCCTCCCTCCCCAGGATCAGCCACAATGGAGGTGAGAACTGTCCACTCCCTGGCCCCTCTGCCACCCAGACTAAGCACTACCTCTTACCTTCTGCTCCAGCTCTTTCCTGGATGACAGTTCTGAGTCCAGTCTCTCCTCACATTGCTGCAGACGCTTTCTAAGGAATTCATTCTCCATTTGAGCGCAGTCAAAACGCATTTGCCACTCGTCCGCTGTTTAACAGGGTCAGGGAGGCCAGGAGGAGGCCAAGTGAAAGTCAAGCAAAAGTGAGAGTGGCTTTGGTCCACTTTCTTGATTATAGGCATGCAATATCACAATATTAATGGAGCCTCTACATCCCAATGTTGGACTTCCGGTTAAGAAAACGGTTTAAAGCATGTCACTATTTTGTTGTTTGTTTATTTATTTCATGAAAGCAAGAGAGGAAGACAGTACCTTTTGCAGAGTCTCACACCACAGTCACTCCTGCTGCCTTCTAAGCCAGCCAGGATCATAGTCACATGCACCAGGCATGTACAGGTTAAACAGGGAACCTAACCCATGATACTCCATCTGGATTCAGCTGTTTGTATTACCACTGGGCCACAGAGCTGGACTAAGAAACTGTGTGTTAAGTCCAAATTTAAATGAATGCTTCTTCCAGGAAACCTTTCCTGACGACCTCTGGCTATCTAGCTTGCAGTTCTAAGACTGTTCACCTTATACTGTTCAATTATCTCTATGAGTATACTTTTCTTTTCTGAGGGGATTTCATAATCTTTAAGAGCAGGGAGCTGTTTAAGTCATCTGAGAGTCCTTAACACTCTCTAGAAGAGTTTTCTACACACAGAAGATTCCCCATACACGTGGATACAAGTTGACTAATTACTAATGCCTCCAGTAAAATCAATGGGCAAAAAGAATCATCCTGCCTTGGTTAAAAATCTCAAAAAAAAGAAGAAAAAAAACACTGGGTTGTTCGACTAAAATTGTTTGGCTGAATAGAATGGGATAGTTGAAGGGCCAGTGGGTGGTACAGTGCTTAAGGCGCTGGACTCCCACATGGCCCACTGCAGTTCAACTCCCAGACCTGGTTGCTTGAAAGTCACGTGTGTGTGTGTGTGTGTGTGTGTGTGTGTGTGTGTGTATCCAAAACCCCAGGAAGAAAATGGAGGCAAAAGGACTGTGGCATGGTCATCCCCTCTAGGGGGTGATTTCTCACTTTCTCTTTTTCTTTCTCTCTATCTCTCCAACAAGTGCACATGCCCCAAAGAAAAATTCTCTTTCAAAAAATAAAAATAAAAAACTTTAAAAAGATAACTGTAACCTAGTATGACAGGGATCTTACAAGAGAAACTTACAAAAAGAGCACTCAAATTCATAAAGGCAACACACTTGTTTAATTCATCATTGTATTCCCAAAATATACTAAAGTGCCCAGCATATATAATAGGAAGGGCTCAATAATTTTAAATAGAGAGGTGGATGGTTTGATAGATTATGGTAGAGCAGAGTGTTAAAAACCGTTGGGAGGGAGACTAGCTGGTGGCATGGTGGTTAAGGCACTGTACTCCCACATAGCTGACTTAGGTTCAAGTCCCATACCTGGAGGCTTGCGCTCTCTCTCTCTCTCTCTCTCTCTCTCTCTCTCTCATAAGCACATATGTCCTATAGCAAATTAAAAATAATAATAATAAGTGAAATTAAATAATTATTTAAAGAAATAGATAAGTGGAATGGTAGATGGATGGACATCAGGGTAGATGGATAGGTACATACATGAATGGTAGGATTCAGGTCTTGGAAGAGATGACCCAAATAGAAATTTCCACATCATTAGCCCCAAAGATCAATGATCTAACAGTAAAGAGTTAAAACGTGTTTGAGTTTCTAGCAAGGTAGAGAATATCATGGGAAAAGAATCCTGTCTCCCTATCAGGAAAAAGCCTCACAGAGGCGAGCAGAATGGCTGAAAAGGGAAGAGGAAGTCACAGAAGGCGTCACCACAGCTTTCTCTGTGCTGTGACAGGCTACAGAACAAGTGGCCTGAAGGGGCAGGATGAGCAGGTAAGGTATGGCTCTCCATTCCTCCAGGCTTATCTCCACCCAGCACCCCCACCCATGGCACCTGCTCCTGCATAACTCAGCCTTTCATCATCTGGTTAGCATTTTCCTGGGTTCATCTGATCTCCGATCTCCATACATAGACTACAAATTTCTTGAAAGTAGGACCCAACTAAAATTCTTCTGTAAGAAGAATTTTATATGATTATATATGATTAAAAATTCTCTTTAAATATTTAGCCATGCATGAAGGAAGAAAAGACTTTTTTATGTATATAATTTATAGTCCAGCTTGATCCATGCAGGAGGTTGTGGTGCCATCACGGGGGTATGATTAAAGTGTTTTATTGCTTCTTTCAAATTTCCTATCTTTAAGAAATTTTCTGTAATGAGTATATATTACTTTCATAATGAAAAACAAAATATTTGTGGACTGGCTTCCTGGAATGAGCATCTAGAGCTGAGAGGCAATATGGCATCGTGACTAATGTGCTCAGGAGCTGAGTGTCCCTCCCCACCCCACCCAACTCCCCTGTCTTATCCCGGGAGAACAAGCCGGGCAGCATCCTTAGCCATGAATCTCAGCCAGATGCCAGTGGGGCTGATGTTCCTCTGGAGAAACTGCACTGTCCCACCCTGCCAGTTGTGTGATCCCCACTCCCACCTGCCCTTGATCTCGTTGGGTCTCTGTATCAGAGAATCTCAAACCCCTCTCTATCACCTTCCCTGGTAATACCTGCCCTTGGTGTAGCTAGAATGAGAGAAAAAAAAGCCAAGTAGAAAGTAAATGTGCCTTGTCTTTTCTCCAAAAAGTGGCTAAATACTTCTTGTCAATCATCTATGACTATCCATGACCACCTCCATTGGCCTGAAGTCTCTCATCCAGTTAAGAGATAGAGTCAAGATCCCAATTCAAAAATGGGAATTCATACTTTTCACTTTCAACCACTAAACTGACTTCATAAAAATGTGTATTTAAGGGACCAGCCATAACGCAATATTCTACAGGACTGACCCACAAGAGAAAGTTCTGGGCCCAAGTTCAGAGACTCCCCTGAACATGCTGAGTGTATGTGTGCCCATAATCTGGGGCTGGCTAGAGCTGAGAGTGGATCACTGTGTGGAGACCCTTTCAGGAATGTTATCTCTCTCTCTCTTGCTCACAGATAAAAGGAAAGGAGGAAAGGGGAGGGGACGGGAGAAAGGAAAGAGGGAGGGAAGAATGATATGCATTTAAAATATTTGTATAAATATAAAAATGGCTTGCCCATGAAGCCAATTTTTGTTATTATTCTTTGCTTTGTTATTAAACAGCACCTGCCATACAAATAATTTCTCATTTGGGACATTGCTGGATTAGCTGCTTAAGGTCTGTCTGTTCCATTAGACACTAAGCTCCAGTAAAGGGCAAGGCAGTGCCTTTTTGCCCTTCCATCCCCTGAGGCAGCATCTAGCACATTGTAAGTGCTCAGTGTGTACCTGTGAATGGATGGATGAAACAAAAAATGGCTTTGTCCACCAGCCATCCAAACCCAAGAGTCCAGGCTGCTCACCTCCTCCAGTGTGATTCCTTTCCAAGTCATTCAACTGAATTTTATGCTGGGCTTCTTCTAACTGTTTCTCCACTTCTCCCAAATTCTTCTGAACTTGCTCATACTTGCTCTGGAAGAAATGGTTCAAGGTCCAAATGGGAGCTGGCCAGAAGCCTGGGCTCGCCATTTCACCATGGTACCTTCCCACCAGGGACTGGCCACTTCCTACACAGTCTTGACCCATGTAGATGCCAACAAGCCAGCCTCTCTCTACACGTTCCTTATCCAAACCACCCCCAAGGCCAGGGACTTTCCACCCTCTGTTCCTAAGGAGTGCTCACCATAATACTTCCAAAGCCAAGACTCGGGAAGACCCCCAGGACCATAGGCATGGGAGTCAGTTCGTCTGTGCATCTTGTTTAGGCTTACCAGTCTAAGTTATGAGCACAGGGTGGGCAGGTTCAACTGTTCCCAACCATCCCATTCAACTACCCATGACCACTCACCTTAAGCTCCTGAACCTCCCGGAAGGCCTGCAGCCTCTCTGCCCGCTCACTTTCCAGTGCCTGGCAGGCCACATCACCTTTGAAGCGCTCATCAGCAAGTTCTGTGGTCAAATCAGCAATCTAGGGTAGGGGGATGGGGTGGTCAAGAAAAGGACATTCATAGGGGCCAATCATCCTCCTCCTCCCCACACTTTCTAGGACTACCCTTGGGCAAATCACTGGCTATGATGAAAAGCAGTCCTTTAGTGTAATCAAGTGATTTAGAGAACAGACTTCAGAATTTTATCTGTCTTGGTGTGGTTGAATTTGGGGTCCAACACCCCCTAGCTGTGTGACTTTTAACCCAGCAGGATGCCATCTGATTCTGTTTTCTTAACTTTTAAAGGAGGAAATAGGTCAACCATGGTGGCTCAGTGGTAATGCAATGCTCTGTGATGCTGAAGCTGCATAGGAAGGTCCCAAGTTCACATCCCAAGGCTTCCCTGCTTGTGCATGCATGTGCTGTGATCCTGGCTGAAGCTGGAGGTGGATCCCAGCGTGGAGACCCTCTCGGGAAATGTCTCTTCTCTCTCATCCCTACCCCTGAAGAAATAAATAAATGGAGAAAATAACCTACAAAATTATTTGAGCATGAAGTGAGAAAATTTATAGAAAGCTTAGCACAGATCCTGGCACATAGCAAGAACTCAATAAAAAAAAAATAGCCATTGAAGTGGATGCTCTTAACAAATCCTCAGTGAACCATCCTGCTGGACTGGCCCAACACCCTCCCTCAGTAAGACACATTGATGGACGTCCACAGCACTGAATTCTCTCAGCCAGGAAACCTCCCTATAGCTTCCCGGGGTCCACCTGCCTCTCCCAGGCAATAGTCATGCCTGCCCAGTATCAACTGTGTTCCCAATCTGTTTTTGCCAGTGCATTTTTAATGTAATTATCTACAGAGTTAGCAATTATATAAACCTAGTATATACGACTGGACATAGAGTTTCCATGGAAACTGTGCTTAATGTTTTGGAAGGAATTAATAAAGGTGAGTTGCTTTTGTAAATGTTCCCAAATAAAATAAAATAACCAGCAGATTGTGAAATGGTTATGTCGTTGGATTCGCACATGGATCCCACGGCTTGAAACTCACACCAGGAATGTGTGCATACATGCTCAAAATCCCAAGAGGAGAATGGAGGAGAAGGGATTGCATTATGGCCATTCCCCCATGGAGTGATTTTTCGCTTTCTGTCTCTCCAGTGAGCACATATGCCCTATAGCAAAAAATTTCTCTAAAAAATAAAATTTAAAATAATTGAAGTATAAACTTAGGCTTCCAATAGGTCATCAGAAAAGTCATGACTTGTTTTTCTATATATATATTTTTTAATTTTTTTTGCAAAAGTGCATCATGACTTTTCTGATGACCCAATACATTCAAATTGCGTTGTCATTGTTCCCCATTAGAAACCAAAGTAGAAACCATAAGATTGTGTTTGAAGCGTGTGGTTTAAGAAAGATGGACCACGTGTAGAAAATGCATGGACAGACTATGTGGTCCTCCTTCAGAAGTGCAGGGAGTTAAGGTGTACATGTTTTAAGTTAAAACTAAAAACCATGGGAGGCGGACAGTGGCACCACAGTAACACACGATGCTCTGTGAGGTAGAATCACATGGATAGGTTACAAGGTCACATACAGAGACTTCCCTGAGGACACTGGGCATATGTGTGCCCATATGTGCTGGCTGGGACTGGGGTTGGGTCACGATGCCAAGACTGCTGTGGGTGCTGACTTTGTCTCTCTCCCTCACGGGATAAATAAATAAACAAAAATTCTAAATACATTTGTAAAATAAAAATGCGTACAGCTGTGGTGGACCAGTTGTGACACAACATTCCAAAATGCTGGAGCCACGGTTCTTGTCCCAAGGTTGAGCTGTGTACACTGGGTGCATGTGGTTCCTGCCCTGAACTGGGCTGACTGAGGCTGGAAGTGGATCATGGCATGAAGATCCTGTAGGGAATGTCAATCTCTATCTCTCTTTCTCTTTGTCTGTCTCACCCTCTCATGGAGGAAATAAATAAATATAAACTTAGAAAACTTAAAATTGTTTGCTTTTTCAGGATTTCCCACTTGCACTGATTTTATTTTTCCCAATTAACTGACCAACTATAGATACCTACTGGGTAAGGGCCTTTGTGTTATTATTGTTCCAAAAATGCAGCCCTCAGGGCTCAGGCATATGCCTAAGAAATTAGGAGAGAAATGACAGTGGAGGGTCTATGGGGAAGCTCAGAAACAACCTCACACAGAACCAGGGTTGCTTATCACGAAACTGAGGCTACCTCTTCTCAGAGGCAGCAGCTAAAGTTGAGAAGCAAAAAACAAACAGAGAAGACTCAAAGTACAATGTTTAAGTCCAGACTCAACAACTAACCTGTCATTTGACCATGACAATCTTTTCCTGTCCAGGGCCTTGGTCAATTGAGCTGTGAAAAGCTTTGAATTAGATGAGGTCTCATGTGTTCCTGGCATGTTGCATATGAAGATATCAAAACACCTCACTCTCCCACCAGACCCTCTGCATCATAACAGTGCTTAGAGGCAACTGTGGAGTGTTTTCATAAAAAGTTAAGTGTTCTTATTTTTAAGAGATATTTTTGCTTTTTTCTTAATGTATTTTTATTTCAATTTCTTTTATACATTTAATCACATATGTCACTTAGCTTGCACAGTGAATTTTCTAACATGTATACATTTCTCACCAATCCAGTCGGGAGTACTATATACACCATTTTCAACAAACAATAATACACCTCTCTGTCCCACAAATGCCCCGCCCCTCCATTTCTCTCCCCCATGCACCTCCTCAGCCTCTCTTCCCTCACCCACTCTCTTCCCACACTGTATCCAGTATTTATAACCATTTTCTATGTTTCTATATCTTCTAGTCATTCAGTTTTGGCCATAGAGTGCAGACAGTCAATATATAGTAAGTGGAGACATACAATGTCTCTCCTTCATAGCCTGACTTGCTTCACTCAGAAGTAAATCTTCCATATTCATCCACTTTCTGTCAAAAGCCAGGGTCTTGTTTTTTTGGGGTTTTTTGCTTGTTTGTTTGTTTGTTTTGTTTTGTTTTGTTTTTTTATGGCTGAGTGGTATTCTATAGAGTATATGTGCCACACTTTTTTTTTTTTTGAGAGGGGTTTTTTTTTTTTTACCTTTAGGGC
>NW_006159701.1:1093587-1105713 GCF_000334495.1 Tupaia belangeri chinensis | reverse complement strand
TCCATTCTTCTCCCGGGATCCTGGGCACGCACGCACACGCGCCCGGCGTGAGTTTTAAGCCACCGGGTCCAGGACACAAACCGCGGTCGACTACGTGGGAGTCCAGCGACATAGCCATTACGCTAACTGCTGGTTCCCTATGTGCCACACTTTTTCAAACCATTCATCTGTTCATGGGCATTTGGGTTAGTTCCATGTCTTAGCAATTATGAATAATCCCACAATTTTTGCTATAGGGCATATGTGCTCACCGAAGAGACAGAGAGACAGGAAGGAAGAAATCGCCTCCCCAGTGTGGAGATGGCCACACTGCAATTCCTCTCCATTCTCTTTTCGGGACTTTGGGCACACATGCACACGCGCCTTGGCCTGAGTTTAAGCCGCTGGGTCTGAGACTCAAACTGTGGTCAACTACATGGAAGTCCAGTAATATAATATGCCATCTGCTGGTCCCAAAGCTAAATGGTCTTTACAACAGGGAATATATCTGCCCTTCCGAGCTTGTCTCCATCAATACTGTCAGCTTAGACAGACTTAAAAATTGTTCAACTACCCCATGAAGGAGGAGGACACAGATCTATATGTTCTGACACGCAAAGAAAAAAAAAAAAGATATTGCCAAAAGGGAAAATAAGCAAAGTTGCAGCATCGACTGTTTGGCATGATCCCATTTTTGTTTATACTTGCACTGAGTAAAGCACTCCCAAACTGTTAATAGGATTTTTTTTTTCCTATAAGGGTGGGCTCACGGGGCTTCCAATTTTCTTGTGATGTATTTCTGTACTGTTGATTTTTTTTTTTTTTACCACTTTTATAATCAGAAAGCCATGGTACCTTTCAAAAAGGATTTTTAAAAATATTGGGTTGTTGGGAAATTCATAATGCTTTTTGCACAGAAAAACAGAAAAATACATCATGACCAAAAAAGAAGAAGAAGAAGAAGAAGAAAAAGAAACCTGGGACGGCACTGTCCATGTCTCCCATCTTCTCCCCTCCTCCAGTTCATCTGCTTACCATTTTGTTGACCACAACAGAGACTGCTCAGAACAAAATACAGATTTCAATAGAAACAGAGAAAAAAGGAGGCTGGGGGGAAATGTCCCAAAGCTACAGAGTACTAAGTGACAGAGCTGAGATTTGAACCTAGTCTTCTAGATGTAAGTAAACCCGCCACTTAGGGGTGGCCCCTTAGCTTACTGGTTAAGGGAGCCAGATTCTATGTGGCTAACTGTAGTTCAAGTCCTGCCCTAGCAGCTTGAAAGACATGCCAGGAGCATAGGTGTACATGCCCCAAATCCTGACAGAATAGAGATAGAAGAGAAGGGACTGAGGCATGCCTGCATGACCCATTGGGTGTGCTTTCTCCCACCAGTGTTCTCTCTCTCTCCATCCCTGTCTCTCTCTAGCAATGTAAATAAATAAACAACCACCAGTTAATGACAGGGGCTTGTCCAGACAGTTCTTGGTTCTTTGGGATAAAGCTTCCTTTGCTGCTCCTTACACTGCTGTCTTTAAAGTACGCTGGGAAAATGCTTGTATTATAATGACATGAATCATTGTTAAAAATGTAAATTCCATAGGTTAGCAGGTGGTGTGGTGGTCAAGGCACTGAACTCCCACATGGTCAACCATGGTTCAAGTCCTGGACCCAGCAGCTTGAAAAAAATCACACTGAGTGTGTGCACACATGCCCAAAATCCCAGGAGGAGAAGGGATTGAGGCATAGTCATTACCCCGGGGGTAATTTCTCACTTTCCCTCTCTCTGTCTCTCTGCTCAGTGTATACACCCTATGACAAAAAAAAAAAAGTAAAATAAATAAATAAATATAAACAAATCAAATTCCAGTACCCGCATATCCCCCAAACCAGAATCTCAGAGGCAGAACCCGGGAATCGCACTTCAACATACACCAGGGTGATTCATATGCACAGTGAAGTTTCCCGAATTACCACTATTGGGGTGGCACAGCAAGAATGCAATACTCTGTGGTACTGGACCCATATGGGAAGGTCTGAGGTTCATATCCCAAGGCCTCCCTGAGGACGAACTGGGCTGGCTGAGGTTGGGGAAATAAATTGCAGCAGTAAGACCTGTTAAGGGTACCTGTCTTTCTTTCTCTCCCTCTATCTCTCTTGCTCATGGAAGAAAGAAAAAATCCTTTAGAAGAAATTAAAAGAAAAAAAAAAAGTCACGGCCATAAAAACTGCCTGGCTCTGACACACTTGGCTTGGATGGGTCAGTTTGCGTAAGGACCCGCGGAAGGCCCTGGAGCTGGGAGAGTGACCATGTGCGGCAGCCACACCGTACAGACCAGTGCAACCCAGGAATCCCCCGGCTCACGCCCCTAACCACCACCACCACCCCGCCACTGAAATCGGCATTAATCCCAGCCACGGGGATTGTGTTCTCTTTGCCTTGGCCAATTAGTGTGAAATCTAATTTGTGCTAATCAGCCTGAGCAAGGGGAGCACAAAATTAATTTAATGCGTTAATTCTGAGTTTCACAGATCCCAGCGTCCGGAGCCCAAAGGACAATTAGTCTTTCAAACTGGAGAAATGACACAATGCTTCTCACCAAGACAAGTGGCCCCTGACCTTCCCCTGTCCCCACAAATCCCTCTCCCTTCTCATGTTGTGGGGCCCAAGGGTTTTATCAATAGAGGTGAGGAGTGGGCACCACGCCCAGAACTGTTAGGCAAATGTGAAATGAAAACCAATTTAACTGTGGGGAGAGTCTGGTTTGCAAACCCAAAGGATCTTTGCAGATTACTGGAGGACCAATTAACCAGAAATTATTTTGAAAACCTCCCTAAATCTACCACTTGACCAAATCGGCAAAAATGTCCTTCCTACTTGGTGACATTGACTCCGAACACCAGGAAGAGAGACGCAGACAGGGATGAGTGACCTCCCAGTACATTTTGCACAGAGCCAAGGAGAAATCACATATCCTGTGCGGTGAGATCCTTTGTATTGGGTCGTGTCATGACATATTTTTGCATAGAAAAACAAACCTGTTAATCGTTTGGAAGGGCAATGGGCGATTGGGATTTGATGAACGTGAAATGCCGAACACACATGGGCCCCAGGACTGTCTCTGCTGCTGGTCACTCATGGATCCCACAGGCAGTATGTTAGGCACCTACTCCATGCCAGGCCCTGCCCTCAAGGACCCATGGTTGAGATGGGGAGACAAGAAAACCATGGCAGCTTGACCCCATCTTCAGCTCCAATAGTCAAGGACTTTCGAATCCCAAAACTACCCTGTCTACAGGCAGCAGTGAAAAGCCACCCTTTTCCTCCTGCACTTTCAAATTTGCACCAAGAGGATCTGCTTATTATGAACCTTCACACTCATCAAATAGCTCACACTCATCAAATAGCTCACACTCATCAAATAGCTCACACTCATCAAATAGCTCACACTCATCGAATAGCTCACACTCATCGAATGCTTCCAAGGAAGTACAAAATTAATTCAATGCAATAATTCTGAGTTTCACAGAACCCAAAGACTGGAGCCCAAAGCCTATACTCTTCCTATGCCATCTTCTGTAAGTTCATCAAATACCTTACAGGGAGGACACTTTTGTTATTTCCTTTTTTATAGAACAGGAAACTGAGGCAGTGAGAGATGAAATGATTCGCTAAGGACAAAGTAGCCAACAAGTAGCCATGTCCAGCCTAGGCAGCCTGCTTCCCAGCCGGTGGCTCTTAACCAGTCCACTGTCCTCTGTCCCACAGACACCATCTGACTCGGTCTCCCCACACCCAGGCCTCTGGAAGTCAGCAAGGCAGGATCCATTGTCCATTTGAAACAGACCAGAAAGACACAGCTCAGAGAGATAAGGTTAAATAGCCGGCAGGATGCAGACCAAAGACCAGGTAAGATCTGGATCTCGACCATCCCAGCTGGCCTATGGCCAAAGGGAGCCTGTGTGAACTCTCAGGGGAAGGGATGCCTCCACTGTCATCCCACCAACCTGAGAGATGAAAGGAGAAAATGAATCAATAAACAGAGAGCTGGCCAACTGCAGCACCAGCTGGTTCATGTGCTGTTTGTCAGGGAGGTTAAACTGTGGCTTCAGTCTCATCATACAGACCCCAGAGCTGCCTCAGTCATCAGGGAGATGCAGAACAAATCTCCAGCTTAGCAGCGGGCTCCAGTGTTCCCCAGAGAGATACGCTGGGCACCAGTTCAGGCATTGGGCTGTGCAGCTTTCTCCCAGGGAAGAATCCTGGCTGGGCACACCAACCACTGCTAAGTAATGCAATAGTAACAAGGGCTGGCTGATGGCAAGTAGTAACACGATATGCTCTGAAAAGATGGACTCACATGGGAAGGTCCTCGGTTCTCATCCCGGGGCCTCCCTGTACACACCAGGCATGTACACGTGTGCCCAGGATCTGCACTGACTGGTATTGCAGGGCTGCATGAGGACCTTGTTGGGGATGCCTCTCTCTCTCTCTTTCAGAAGAAGAAGGAAAGAAAGAAAGAAACTTGAAAAACATAATAGTGATGGATAAAAGCCTTAACAACAATCATGACCACAGATGGTGCTTACCACGCTCCCCGTGCAGGCCCACCCACAGAATCTACATAATGCCAGGAGGTGGAGACTAATATATATCCAGGAAACCAAGGCAGTCCCTCAAGGACGCCTGGCCAGCTGGTGGCTACAGAGCCCTCACTCTTAACCACTGCCCAAAACTGCCCCTTGGGGACTCAAAGAATATGTGCTGAACGAACTCTGAATGACAGGAGAGCCAAGGAGTACAATGAAGGCTCCAGGATCATGGGCACTGCAGAGTAATTGTGGTGACTTCTCTAAGAGTGCCAGGAGGAGGTTCATGCCTCTGACTGGGGCACATTGGGGTGACATACCACCAATCATCTGTCTTTGGAGTCCCTCCAAGGAGAGAGAGAAATTAGGGCCTTTCAAGATCTTTGGAAAGGACCTTCAATGGCTGTAAGGATCCCTCAGATCCTGCCCCAACACACCCATCTTGAAAACGTTCTTTGGAGCTGCTCTCTCCTTCAGAATAGAGTCCAGAGCTCTAACAGGACTCTCATGCCCTTCATCATCTGGCTCAGCTTCATGGCCTGAACCCCCACCTCTTAATCACCCCATCTCACAGGACACTCCAACAACAAAGACTGCACCTGCCAGACCAGGTCCCCCTTCTATTTCCCATCTGACCATGCCCTCTCCCTGGGATGCAGCACCCCCTGACCTTGTCACCTGACTAGCTCCTGCTCATCTTTCAAACCCTTCCCTAAGAAACCCTCCCTGATCACATTTTCAGCCTGGGTAGATGCGTCTCCTCTATCATAGCCTGTTTTGGAGTCAGTCAGACATGGGTTCAAAGCTGTGTCATGTTGAAAAATCACTTTACTTCTCTGGGCTTCCCTTTACTCATCTACAATGTGGAGATGCTAACACCTTCTGCACAGTTTGATTTGGAAACAAAATTTTAAAAAGCAGGTAAAGGATTTATTGCAGCTGGCATAGAGGCATCACTCATTAAATGTTACTTTTATAATTAAATTCAGCATGACTCCTTTTGTTCACTGAATTTACTCCAAATACCTTGTGCTATCACTGAAGGGTATAAAAATGACTAGGTTGGGGACCAGCAGATGGTGTAATGGTTACATCACTGAACTTCCACAGTTGACTGTGGTTCTAGTCCTAGACCCAGTGACTTAAAAATCAAAATCCTGAGAGGAGAATAGAGGAAAAGGGGTTTTGGTGTGACCATCCCCCCCTGGGGGGGGGGGTGATTCCTCACTTTCCCTCTCTCTCTATCTCTGTCTCTCCAGTGAGCACACATGCCCTATAGCAAAAATTTCTCTCAAAATAAATGACTGTGTCAATATCTTATAGAAATGCACTCTACTGGAGCAAGGGTGAACATTTAAAAATACATATAGGCTTCCAAAAGTTAATGCAAAGGTATAGTACAAAGCAATTATGCATGGATTTTAAAAAAAATGGCTATGCTGTGTCAATATCTTATAGAAATGCACTCTACTGGAGCAAGGGTGAACATTTAAAAATACATATAGGCTTCAAAAGTGAATGCAAAGTGTATAGTACAAAGCAATTATGCATGGATTTTTAAAAATGCACCAAAATAAACTTATACTCTCAAATTCCATTTTTGAAGCTTTTGGAAGTCCCCTTGTAATTGGTAACAGCAGTGATGTGGTTGGCTCTGTAGCAGGCAGTGTAATAACCATTGTACATGTACCTCCTCACTGCAGCCTCATGAAGAGGACTTAACTCTTACAATGGAACTTTTACTGATGATGAAGATGGACTACGAGACTTGAACAGTTTGCCCCAGCAATAGGATATAAATCTGGCCCTGTGTGTCCTGAGCCATCTCAACCCTTTCTTTCTCCATGCCAGACATGTAAGACCAGGTCATTACCTAATTCTGTACCTTGTACAGTTCTCTCCTTCTTCATTTGGGTTGAAAGGTAGGTAGGGATAAACTTTTTTTTTTTGCAGGGGGAGGGAGGAGAAGTTTTTGCTATAGGGCACGTGCACTCGCCAGAAAGACAGAAAGAGATAAAGAGACGAGAAATCACCCTCCACGGGGGATGGTCATGCCGCAATACCTTCTCCTCCATTCTCCTCTTGGGATCTTGAGCACACACGCAGACACGCCCAGTGTGAGTTTAAGTCATCGGGTCCAGGACTTGAACCACGGTCGATTACATGGTAGTCCAGCAACATAGCCATTATGCTAACTGCTGGTCCCAGGTTGAGAAGAAATTTTGATCCCAGGTTTTATATGGGGAAATTGAGGTATGCAGTCAGAAAGAATATTCCAGATGTGCCTTCCTCCAAGAAGCCTTAGCTAACCCCACTGCTGTGATCATCTTTGAATATGGTGCGCTGTGGTCCTAGGGCTTCCACAGCAAGAGAGGGGCTCTCCCCACTTGCCCAGCAAGGAGTTAAAGCCCAAGAGGCTCTAATATCCTGAATTGAATAGGAAAGCAGATGGTCTTATTCCCTCCCAGGGATTAGGGAGCTCCCAGTTCAGTTTACTGCAGAGGCATAAGCTGTGTCAGGACACTGGAAGGTGGCCTGGGCTCACTAACCAGTTGACCATGTGACCCCAGCAAGCCACTTCCCTTCCCCTCCTGGAGGAAAGTCCCCAGCCACACTGGTGTCAGCATGAACAAACTCCCTCCACACTTGGCAAATGGACTTTCTGACCTAAATCTCCAGTCCCTGCTGTCTCCTGTTGGATGCTCTCCGCAATTTCCTACCAAAAAGCAAAAGCTCTCTAGTAATGAGGCCAGAGATCCGGAATGCATGAGCCTCAGTCTTCTGCCATAAATAAGGTCTTGGGGGAAACCCTGAACATGTTCCAGAAAGGAGAGAAAACACTCCGCCCCATCATGTGTTCCTGAAGCCTTAGAGATACTTCCTACAAGAAGGCGGGGGTGCTGCTTTCTTGTCCAAAAAAAAAGAATCCCTCTTTGCATCAAGGCAGCTTTTGCACGCTTGAGGAATATTTATAGCCAGCTTCTCGGAGCCTTCTCATCTCCTCTCTGCTCCATCGCAAATGAAGCACTTAAATCATTTTGCAATAATGTTGTCTTTTTAATAAGCCTAGTCAAATGGCGTTCTCACTGATGAGACACAACATGTTTCCGCAATGTTTCTATCAATTGTTTACCCCCTGCTGAGACAGAGGGGAGGGGTGCAGAGGCCATGGACCGAGGCAGGAGTGTCTTGGTGATGCATGGCCCTGAAGGGGGTGCCTGATCTCCAGCTGTTACTAGAAACTCCCTTCTGAATAAAACAGAACCCCCTGGAAGGAGATGCCTTCTAGCTATTCTTTAGCCTGTTTCTCAAAGTGTGGTTCCTAGCCCAGCAGAGTCAGTATTACCTGAGAACTTGTTACAGTACAGATTTCCACCCTCTTAATTCAGGGTCTCTAAACCTGGGGTCTTCTAATAATCCTGCAGCAGATTCTGACACATTTTCAAGCATAAGAACCACTGCTCTGAAGCAGCATGACTCCCTGTGTGAAGATCACCTTGGGACTTATTTTTCTTTATTAATTTTATTTATTACTATTATATTTTTAATTTGACCAGAAGGAGAGAGAGAGAGAGAGAAAATGTGAGAAAGCAAGCAGCCATGTCCGAGACTATAGCTGCAGTCAGCCATGTGGGAGTCCAGTGCCCTAACCAAGAAGCAACAGAAAGAGCCAGCAGGTGTCACGGTAGTTAGGGCACTGGACCCCCCACATGGCTGACTGCAGTCGGAGTCTTGGACCTGCTGATTTTTCTCACTTTCTCTGATGAGTGCATGTGCTCTATAGTCAATTATATAGTCAATTAAAATAGGAATAATAAATAAAATAAAAACAATTCTTAGAACAATTGAAAGTAGGGGCCAGCAAGTGGCATAGTAGTTAAGGCGCTGGAGTCCCATGTGACCAACCACAGTTTGAGCCCTGATCCCAGTGATTTAAAACTCATGTCAGGCAAGTGTGCATGTGTGCCCAAGAGGAGAATGGAGGCGAAGGGACTGCAGTGTGACCATCCTCCTGGAGGGTGGTTTCTTCCTTTCTGTCTCTATCTCTCCAGCGAGCTCACATGCCCTATAGTAAAATATCTCTCTCTCTCTCTCTCTCTCTCTCTCTCTCTCTCTCTCTCTCTCAAAAAAATGTTTTAAGAAAAAAGTAAAAGAAGAAAGAGGTTGTGAAGCATATTCACATATTCATGTTGGGTAAAGTCGACTTATAAGCAAAGTGATATATAGTGATTAAATGTATAAAATAAAATAAATTTTCAAAAAATGTTTTTAATTAAAATGAAGAAGAAGCAGCAGCAGCAACAGAGAGGCTAGGAGTGGGGTAGTGGTAACGTGAGTAGACTGCCATAGGAAAGGTCCTAAGTCTGCATCCCACGACCTCCGAGTACACCAGGCATGCACATGCCCATGATCCAGGCTGGCTGAGACAGGGGCTGGATGACGGCATGAGGACCCTGTTAGGACTGCCTGTCTCTTTGTCTCTGTCTATCTATCATGGAAAAAATAAGCACATAAAATTTTTTTAAGTTAGAAAATGAGAGTAGTGGAGAATCGTTCTTCCCAATGATGACCTCCAGGAGGGTCAAACTCTCAGGGTGTGGGACTAGGGAAGCTAGAGAGCTCACTGCTCCTCAGCTGGTGGTGGTGGTAATTTTTTTTTCTTTTCTTTTTTTTTTTTTTTTTTTTTTTTTTTTTTTGGGGGTTTTTTTTTTTTTTGGGGGGCGGCGCCACCCAAGAAACAGAGAGATAGAAAGTGAGAAGTCACCCCCCTATGGGGAATGGCCATGCCACAATCCCTTCTCCTCCATTCTCCTCTCAGGATCTTGGGCACGCACACACGCCCAGCATGAGTGTAAGCCACCAGGTCCGGGACTCGAACCGTGGTCGACTACATGGGAGTCCAACAACAAAGCCATTATGCTAATTGCTGGTCCCGATGATGGTGATTTTAAAGCATAAAAGCAACCAGTAGAAACCACCATAACCTATTTTTTAAGGGGAATGGAGAAATAGAACTCTTTCTTCAAGTAAAATATTATAGTTTGCCTCATTTCACCCAATGTGAGCTACCACTGATTATAAGATGTGCCATTATAGAACGTAAAAAAGGGAAATGCTGTCATTGCAGGTGTAAGATGGCGCTGATGGATAAAATACGACCAATTTCATAGATGTAAAACAGTGGGAAAATGTGTACTTGAGAATCGGTAAAATATAGCATGGGACCAAAAGCACGGAGCTACTACCATTGATGTGTTTGAGAGTTCTGGAACTCTCTTCCTCCACCTCTGACAACCCTGGGGAAACCCAGACCCTCAGAAAACACAATACTATTGAATCCAAAAAGGCAAGCACTATGGTTTAGATGTGTCTCCCAAAGTCCACGGGCCAGAAACGTAATCCTCAGTGCAACAGTGCTGGGAGGCAGGACCTTTAAGAGGGCACGGCCTCATGAATGGAGGAATGCCATTCTCTGCAGAGTGGGTTAGTCATCTTGGGGGTTCCCATGAACAGGTAACTTCTGCCCCTTCTCCATTCCCCTCCGTCCGCTTTCTTGCTCATCTGCCTTCCTCCATGTGATGAATTGAGAAAGCCCACACCAGATTCAGGCCCCTAGACCTTGGATTTCTCAGCCTCTAGAACTATGAGAAATATGTTTCTTCTCTTTATAAATTGCCCAGCCTCTAGGATCCTGCTATCGCAGCATGAAACAGACTAAGACAGTAAACCACAAAGTGAAACAAGATACCTGTAATACATATACTCACATTGGAACTTATACCCAGGATATGTGAAAACTGCCAAGTAAGCCCATTGCCTGGTGATTATGGCAGCTAGATTCCACATGGCCAATTGCATAGTTCAAATCCTGGACTGAGTTGCTTGAAAAACATGCTGAGTGCGTATACATGCCCAAAATCCCAAAATGAAAGAGAAATGGAAGGGAAGAGATTTGTGGTGTTACCATGCCCCATTCTCATTCTCCTCACTCTCCTCCCAACCCTGTCCCATCCCCAGCAAGTACATGTGTCCTCTACTAAAATAAAAAAATAAAAATAAAACTGCTAGAAATTAATAAGCAAAGCAGTAGAAAAATTGGCCTTCACCAGAGGATAACCAAATGACAGAAATATGTGAAAAGGCACACATTAAAATGGTTCTACTACACACTCATCAAAATTGCTAAGTGAAAAAGACAGACAACACCAAGTGCTGGTAAGGATGTGGAGCAACTGGAACTCTTTCATGGGAGTATAAATTGATAGAAACATGTTAGCAAATTGTTGGGCAGTATTTATTAAAAGTTAACATAGGAATAACTTAAACCCAGTGATTTCATTCCTAGGTATACACCTAATAGAAATCTGTAATATGTGTACCAAAAGACATGTATAGGAATGTTCCTAGTAGGTTTGTTCATAATAGCTTGAAACTAAAACAACTAAATTTCAGCTATAGTAAAATGAGTGAATAGCAGTCAACTCACATAAGGGAATACTAGACAGCAATGAAAATAAATTATCTACCATTACTCACAACAAAGCAGATGAATATCATAAAAATAATGTCCAATGAATACAACAAGATACACGTGAGCACACACATTTGTGTGCATTTAAGCAAATTTCAAAAATAGGGGAAGTGATCTCTCATGTTAGAAGTTAGCTCGGTGGTTACCCTGGTAGTGTAGTGACTTAAAGGGGGAAAGCCCAGGGAAGGTGGAGGTGTTGAGAATGTTCTGAGTCTCCATCTGAGTGCCAGTTTCATTGATGTTTTCACTTTGTAAACATTGACTGAGCTCCACACTCACAATGTGCACATTTTAATTGTATGTTAGACTTTGAAGTTCAAAAAGAAGAGGAGGAGGGAGAAAGAGGAGGGTTGGGGGAGGAGGAACACATAACAGCTATCTAAGTGTGCTTCCTGAATAAAGCACAACTTCTAGATTGTAAAACTATTTTTGGTTGACTTGACATCATGCCCTTGGCTTACAGTTCCAAATGATGCTACTGAAAACAGTGTCATCTGTTTCCTACAGGATCCTTCTTTTGCTTACTATATGAACATTTCTGAAGTCATACTTCGCCATGCTCCTTAGTGCCTCTTTCTTCTTTTTTAAGATTTACTTTATTTATAATTACTGTTTTTTAAACTTTTTCTATAGGGCACATGCACGAGAGAGAGAGAGAAAGAGAAAGAGAGAGAAAAAGCAAGCCACCAAGTCCAGGACTCAAACTGTGGTTGGAATATGTGAGAATCCAGTACCTTAACCTCCACGCCACCTGCTGGCCCCCTTAGTCCCTCTTTTAATGAAGACTCATGGAACGCATTTCCCTGGCTCTTCCATACCCAGAAAAGTTATTTCTCTCAATTGGTGTTTTCTGCTTTGTTTTCAATCTAAACACAACTTGTCTGTGGGATATTTTGTTTCCATTTTTGCTTTGGCAACTAGGAAACTCAGTGGTCAGTTTTCAGTCAAACTTTGACAGTTCTGTTCACCCATTTTATCTCTATTCAGAGTAGGAGCTGAGGCTATCTGATGAATGAGATGCATTCCT
>NW_006159701.1:1088817-1093556 GCF_000334495.1 Tupaia belangeri chinensis | reverse complement strand
TGCCCTCAGGTTTGGAACACAGGCACACAGGAAGTCATTAGAGAACAGCTGATCGGTGCTTTAAGCAGCAGCACAAGGTCAGTGAAATAGTACATAACTGGATCCTAATCCACTCTTAAAGTGCCAAAGAAGGCTTCTTAGAGGAAGGACCACCTAAAACTGAGTGGAAAGAGGCAAAGAGGTAGAACCAGGTGAAGAGGATGGAGAAGGTGTTCCAGGCAGAGGGGTCAACACAGGCAAACACTGCCAAGTGAAAGGGAGTCTAAGGCCAATGGTAGATTCCCGTTTTCTAACTCTCCCTGTATTCCTACACTCTTCAACTTCTATCTGCTCTTATTTTCTTGATTTAAAATCGTATCTTAATTTTTCCAAGGCTCCATATGTTCTTTTGTAACTATTTGTGATATACACAAAATGCGATGTTCTGCAGGTGCCAGCACTCGTTCGACTGATTCAGGTCTCCGAAACCTGAGCTTCCTCCCTTCCTCCTCCAAAGGTCCCATAAGCTCTAGCTTTGGAGGCTAAGGATGTTCATCTCATCCCTCCAAATCTCCCTTACTAGCAGATGCATTATACAGCCCCACGTCCAATCTGACAGCTCGTGATTAATTACTACAACAAATGTCAGCCCAGTGGGAAGAAATCTCTACAGGGAAGTCACTGATATTCCCAACCAGCCCACAGCGCTCCAGTTTTTCACTTTTGTGGCTCTGCTTCCAGCAAGAAAGGTCAGGCATCTTACTCTAGAGACATCAAGGAGACCATGAGGGCTTGTGTGTCATTTCCTCGCCGCCTCTTAGTCTTTCCCCTAAGAGGCACATGGGCTCAGGGTGCAGCATTTCAGCGCAGCTTCTCCTAACTCTCCATGCGGACGTGACCATCCCTGCAAGGACCTCCCATTTCTTCCTTCTCCGTAGCCAACACCACGGTTGACACATTTAGGTGGCTATGGAAATGGGTGTAGGTTAAGCAGACAGAGAACCCTTTGGAGGGTTGTATCCTTCAAGAATGGACACAATCTCACTGTGAGGATGAGCAGAGGCAGAAAAGACACAGGTCCTCCTGCATTTAATTCCACCCCCGATACACAAGCCAGCTGAGCTCAGCTCAGACAGTCGACATGAGAAGTGGTTGTGTTCTGTTGGTTTCATCATAAATCTAATTACAGTTCCTGTCACCCATCCACCAAACCAAATGATATTATCAGTAATCATAACACCAGGTCTGTGTAGGTGTAGAAGGATTTAATTTGGCTCTGGACTGACCAGTATGACCTCACACTGCCTCAAGACTTTTGCACTTGCCATTTCTACTCTTTCTCCCAGATCCACATGTGATGCATTTTTGCATAGAAAAACACAGCAAAATACGTCATGACTCACCCAACAACCTAACAGAATCAAACATCCCCTTCCACAAAAGGCTTCCTTGACCAAAGGGCTTCCTTGAAAAAAGGGCTTCAACCTGGCCTCCCATTGCTGTCACCCCCTAATGCTTTATATCTATAGCATGTCACAGTCTGAAACTGTTTTGCCTGTGATCTGTCTCCCTCTATTGGCCTAGAGACCTTGTGAGGGCAGGAACTTTACCTGGTCTCTTGCTGTATACAAGATGTTTGGTGGGGTGCCTAACACAGGAGAAGTGCTCAGACATACATGTTGATTGGGTAAATAAATAGGTTCCATTTGAGCTTTGACCAGATACCACAAGGCACCCAGGGGGTCATGGAAAAAATACAACCAGGACTAAAACAGGCAAGTAAAATACTCACATAGGGTGCAAAACTTAAGGGGGGAGGGAGTGTTTAAAAAACTCCAAAATCAAGATAAATAATATTTTAATGCAATGATTTTAAAACCTCAATTAATTGCAAAAAAATAAAATGATGAATATAATATCAAAAAAATTTTGGAGCAATTTCTGCCATAAGGTACATGCACTCACCAAATGGACAAAGAGAAAGCAAGAAATCAATCATCTCCCAGGGAGGATGGCCACACTGCAATCCCTTCTCCTCCATTCTCCTCTCAAGATTTTTGGCATGCATGCCAATGCACCCCACATGAGTTTCAAGCCACCAAGTCCAAGACTCAAACCACAGTTAGCCATGTGAGAATCCAGTACCTTAACTACTACACCACCTGCCAAACCCTAAAATATCAAACTTTTAATGGTGGCATCTCATCGTGCACAGCAGCATCCCACCCTCATTGGCCTCACCGAAGTTAAGAGTCCACAAGTCATGTCTTTAAAAGTTCAGCATTTGCTCATAATACATTTCTTTGCATGACTTCAGATCTTTGAAGACATTGCATTAACATGTTATTTATTTTGCTGAGAGTTTTGGAGATCATTTACATTGCATGCCCCAATGAGTGCTTTATTTGCTTCATCCTAAGCCCTGCCCTGAAGGTCTAAGCCAAACAGTAGATTTTCCTCCAACAGCTCCCCTTTGGTCTACCCACTGACTGTGTATACGCTAAGTCATAGAAATTTGATCATGTGTATCTCAAAGTGGTCTTCTTGAGGACAGAATCTATCTGGTTCATGTCCTTATTTCCAAACCATGAACTCAACACCCAACTGAAGAGAGAAAACATGGGTCATGCAGTCACAAACACACATCCAACATAGCATCTCTGATCACTTGTGTCTTCCATAGCCCAGGTAACCATGGCTCTTAGTTTGGTGTTATTCTCATAAATGTGTTTGCAAGATAACCTTATAGGCATACATCCCTGCAGCAGCCTAGTGATTAAAGGAGCTATATCTTACATGGTTGGCCATGGTTCAAATCCTGGCCCTGGCAGCTTGAACAACATGCCAGGCATATGTGTGCCTTTCCAAAATCTCAACAGGAAGGAAAGCTAGAGAAGGGATTGCAGTGTGACCATGCCCCTTTAGGGATGCTTTCTCCCTTTTCTTCACTTTCTAGCCAGGGAATGCACATGCCCTCTGGTAATGAAAAAAAAAAAAAAAAGAAGAAGAGGAAAAGAAAATAAAAAAGAATGAGGCTGATTCAGTGGCTGAACCATGCTATGTTGTTCAAGTGATGCTGAATCACAGGTTGAGTTTCCTAGTCACATATCCCACTGAAAAAAAGAAAGAACTGCTAGATACTCAGGTCTGGTCTTCTTCTGTAACTTCATCCTTTGCCCTTGGCATCATGTATGCAAAGGCAATCCATGCTGATACATATATCTCTTGCTTAAGGATCAGGAAACTTTCTGTAAATACCCAGTTAGTAAATATTTTGGTCTTTGCAGGCCACTGTAGCAGCTACTACCCACAACACATGAATGAATTGACATGGCTGTGTTCCAATAAAACTTTATTTACAAAAGGCAGGTGGTGAACTGGGTGTGTGAGCCATAATTGACCTGCCTCTTTATTCATTGTCACTTTTAGGAAGTCAGTTCTTGATATAACAGAAAGTGTTTATCCTTTCTCCTCTTAACTCCCATTTGGGTGTTTATACTCCATCAATACGATGATCTCTGTTGCTGTGAATGTGTTCTCTTTTTATATTCCTGGGCATCAGATTTTTTAGCACATATGCCTAGAGGGCATACCAGTGCCAGCAAGTGGTATGGTGGTTAAGGCGCTGGGACTCCCACATGACTAATTGCAGTTAGAATCCCAGACCTGGCAGCTTGCTCTCTCACATTCTCTCTCTCTCTCTCTCTCTCTCTCTCTCTCTCTCTCTCGTCAAATTTAAAAAACAATGAGAATAAATAAATAAATAGTTCTTTTTTTAAAAAAAATGTTGCTGGCTTTAGACCATGGACAGCTTCAGCTTTCATAAATAATGCCAAGCTGCTCAAGAGTGGTGAGACCAATTTACCTTCCCATCAGCGGTTTACAAGAGTTCCCACCGCTATGGTCCTCGCCAACACATAGCTGCATTAGACTTTTCCGTTTGGCCGATCTGAAGCGTGAAATGGCTCCAGTTATGGTGTTAATTTGCATTTCCTCATTGCTGGGAAGGTAGGTTGAGTGTCTTCTCATGCCCCTCTTGGCCATTTGAATTCCTGAATATTTGAACTCTTAAAACAAGAGTCCTCTTCTTAGGAACTACTTGTGTACATTTTTAGACCATATCTATATGTGTGTGTGTGTATGTGTGTGTGTGTGTGTGTGTGTGTATTCTATTGGAGTATTTGTCTTTCTCCAATTGATTAGAGGAAGGTTTTATTACACATACTGGATACCCTTCACCAGTTATACATGTTGCAAATTTCAACTCCAAGTATGTAGTGTCTCTTCATTTTAGGCTCTGATAAACAGAAATTCATTACTTTAATAGAGTTAAATTAATCATTTTCTTATTATGGATATTTGTGCTTTTGCAACTTATTTAGATGACGTGAGTTTGAATTGCACCTCTACATTTGTGTGTAACCTTGGGGAGACACCTGATAGCTCAAAGCCTGTTTCCTCCTCTGTGAAATAGGTACAGTAACACCTCGTAGCCCATAGGTTATTCTGAGGATGCTGCTAAAGCCATTAGCATGGTGCTAGGCACATCATCACTCTTTCTCAATAGACTTAATCCACATAGGGAGAGGGATGCAGATACCTTGCTCTCTAGCAGGTCTGTGTTCTGCCGGAGTTCATTCCGCAACTTCTCTGACTTCTCTAGTTTCCGTTTCAGCGTTGTGAGCACCTCCTGCAAAATCAGACACCTTAATAGAAGCCATCCTGGATCAGAGGAGTACATTGTACTTGTGTTAAGAGCG